>NW_019416805.1:187431-243884 GCF_000390285.2 Anoplophora glabripennis
ATAGACTGAGTTACACTGAACGTCGATCTATATTCTATCTCTGTCTTTTGCACTTGGTAGGGAATAGGGAAATGCTTTTTTAGTGGGTGTAAACGGACTTGATTTACCAGTCCTGAGAAACGTCATAGCATAAGCGTAGACGAGGGGTCTAATTCCATGGCTATAATAAATTTATAAATTAAAAACACAACTGGGACGTTTTAAAATGCTGTAATAATTAAAATGTATCAAAATGCCGATTATAGCAAACCGTAGAAAATATTAGATGTTATGTTTTATTATCTTTTTTCAATATTTTCTATATTTTGTTGCCTTTTACGCAGACACGCCAATTGATTTTCGTTCCCGGCACGCTTCATCCCCCTTACAAGTCCAAAAGCTAGCGATGAGTCACTCTCTATAATTTCGACCGCGGAGTATAACTACCATTGTATTTCAAAAGGAACAACAGCAATGTCCTGCCATCACGTCAAAAGTGACAGTTTTTTACATGACTTCCGTAAAGGTAAACCTTTGAGGAATTTGGTGTACTCGCATAAGGGAATGCAAGGGTAATGCGGAGTGTGATAGGGTAATACAAACATTTCTGAGGAAATTAGGGTAATTCCAATCTCAATTTTAATTTATTCAATATTTAAAATACATACAGGGTGTTCCACCCAAGAGAGATTATTCTGTAACTGTATAGTTTATAAAAAAATGACTAATATAAGTGGTATGGAATCATGTGGGCCATGTAAAGAAAATATTTTTAGCTTTGCAGGTTGTTCCATTTAGCGTGAGCGCTACATACCTTTGTTATTTTAAATGGAACACCCTGTATATTACTGCATTGTCGAATTCCTTGGTTAATATTATAGTAGGATCATATTCGATGCAAAGTAATAAATCATTGCCTGTCAAGGGAATCAGTGCAACACGTTTTAGGGGGTTTTGAAAATTAAATACCTAATTTCTTTATGCATTATGGATTAATAGTTATATATTTATGAAGGGCAAAATGGAAAACAAAGGCATCTCCTTTGCACATTGGGCGGCAGGGCAACAATACATTTATTACTCCCTTCATCCTCCTTCATATGACTTGTGTCTTGTGTTTGTCGCGGCGGCGCGCGTGCCGGCCCGGCGTGAACAGTTTCGTTTCGGTTGTATTGGTGCTGCGTGTTTCTCGCTCGCGATATTTGTGAGGTTATAACTGTTATAAGTGCAATTATATTTCGTTAGGGCTATATGTGTGTTTCGCGCTATTATTTGAGAATTTGTGAGAGAAACCATACCTCCTATGCTCCGCAACAAAAGTGTTTTTAGTGTTTTATTTGTGTGCTGTGTGTGTGTATTTCGGGCTGTTGCTTGTAAATCGTGAATGCTATTATATTTTCTGTGCTAGTGAAGTGAAGTTTTTTTGTATTATTATTATTGCTTTGTTGTCGTTATATGGAGAAATGGAGGCGGTGCCTGGATGTTCGCAAGCCGGATGTACTGCTGTGGGTACAAAAAAATCTGTATTAAGTTAGAGAGAAAAAACGATAATATTAGATGTCTATAACGCTTTAGAAAAGGATCATTCTATGAAACTGAAGACTGGTTTGGTGGAAATGTGTTCTAGATATACTGGAGTAAGCGAATCATCTGTTTTCAAAATTTTAAGAGAGAAGAAAAATGAAGGAGACGTTAAGATACCTAAAAAAGGGGTGGAAAAAAGAAATTAATATTAAATGAAGATGAGAAAGATGCAGTTCGGCGTACAGTATATAAATCATAGAATTTATATTTTGTTAATAATTTGTTAATATTTCTTGTTTGATAGAAAAATAACTTATTTTATTGAGATTCATAGAGAATTGTTGTTAGTGTTTTCATTTGATAGAATCATATCATAGGATTTATACTTTGTTTTCATTCTGCAAATATTTTTAGTATATCTGTTATACAAGATTTTTGCTTTGAAACTTCGTTCTCCTTATAAAAAAAAAAGAATCGTAATGGGGTGCGACGATGATTCCAGGCAACTTTTATTAAAACCATTTTTTATAAATTTTACAGTTGCAGAGTTACAGAAAAATCCCTCTTAGGTGGAACACCCAGTATATAATTATATACAGGGTATGTACTAAAGAAAGGGCCATACTTTAAGGCTATCTTCATTGGAAGAAAATAAGGTGATTTAAATCAACTTACCTTAGTACCACCTTGCTTCCTTAAGAAGTTATAGGCCCGAGAAAGTAGTTTTTTATTTCACTTTTTTGCGATAATTTATTTATTATTTGAGTAATTTTACTTAAACTTTGAAAAAATTGTTTTTTTTTGTGATACAAACACGAATATTTGCTTGTTTTTTTGCGATGTATATAAAGGGCGTTCTGAGATCGTTTCCTTCAGATTTTTTTTAACGATCTATATTTTTGGAAAATGATTATTTTAAACCAGCATTCGATTTGTTTTAAAAAAGGTATCCTTGTTGCACGTTGCTGAAATGCACTGTTTACAGAAGATAACGTTAAACTGGAAGTTGTCGCCCAAAGAGACGTCATGGGCGACTTGTGGTTGCAACTGTTCAGCAGGAGGAAGCGGTATTGGAATTTATTGAATATGACTCAACCACAAGTATCTGCAGTATATCCGCCAATGTAGGATCAAATCAGCGACCTGTGTTTAACATTTTACACAAACAACAATTACACCCGTGTCCTTTTACTCCTGTCCAAAACTTACTGCCACGTCATCTTTTAGCGAGAACAAACTTTTGTGAATTCGCGTTAAATAAAAAGAGATACGATCCACTTTTTATAAGTAAAATTCTATTCACTGATGAGTCAGCATTTACAAGAACAGGAATTTTCTACTGTTCCTTTTGGACTTCCAGCAACATTGAATGAAGATGATTACTCAAACTTCCTTCAGCATATGTTATTTATTCGGTCTGCTAGATGATAGTACGTTACACGATGGCGTCCCTGCTCATTCTATTTTAGCAGTAAGAAATCATTTAAATAACGTATGCCCCCATCGGTGGATTGGACGAGCGAGTGAATATCCATGGCCTCCACGAAGTCTAGATTTGAATCCTCTGGATTTCTATTTATGGGGATATATTAAAACTCTGGTTTATTCTGGCCCTACTGTTAATACCAGAAATGAATTGTGGCAAAATATAGTAGCAGCAAATGATACTAGGCATATCCTTCCGACATTCTTAACAGTTGGAAGAAATTTCTTAAAGAAATGTCAAAAATTAATTGAAACAAATGGCGAACATTTAGCGAAAATATTTAAAAGAAAAATTGTTTTTTCTATTACGTTTAGGTCTAAATGGTTACCTTTTATTTTGCTATTTTTAAATGTTGTAGTTTCTTTCATGTTTTCATATTTTTCTGTGTTTGGTTTCATGTTTATGTTTTCAGTTGCCATTCTTTAGGAAACACCCTGTATAAAATATAAAATATTTAAGAAACAAAAGGAGAAAAGAGAAAGGAAGTAAATATAAAAGTTTGAGAAACGACAAACTTACAAATAATGCAAATATGAACAACAAAACAAAAAGTTAACAAACAATATGAGCCAGACATGGCTACTTTTTATGCATCTTTTAGTACGAACATAAATGTTGAAACGCTCATGTAACAAGTAAAGCCCTGATAGAATATGTACCATCTAGTAACTATATGGCTGTTTCATAAATATATGCTGTACTGTTTCCAAAGTTGCACTTTGATTAGCATGAATTGGTCTCCAGGCCAGTGATGCATATTCTAATTTAGAACGAATAAAAGTACATAGCAATAATAGTGTAGACAAAGTCTTTGCAATTCCTTATGATGAAATCCATATTCTTGAATGCAGAGGACGCAATATGATTGATCTTTTTCTTTCTAGTGGATGTAACAGCATTGCTCTTGGAAGCACTTACCATTAAATTATTGATTTGACACCACCGACTAACATTCTGCATTCTGTAACCTTTAATAATCGATAATGGTGTTTATTTCGCACAATACTTTAAAAGCCTATTTTGTAGTTTAAGCAGCGGTACACCGTCTCCATTACGTATGTTATGTATTAATCAGAAAATAGGGAACAATAACTGAAATGCGAGCACTCATCACCTTATATTTCGTTATTATTCGGCTTCCATGCCTTGGGTTCATTCATCTGACCCCGGATATCCGGAAGAAAAAGCAATACTGTGTTCGAAGGATGGAAGTCATTAAAGAAAAGGACCATATTTCTTAACAGTATGGACTAAAATTTGAAGAACCTATTTGTATCATATTTTAACTTAATGATCTCTTTACTGTTTGTTCTCAATTTTCGACGATGACTTGAAAGAAAAATTATCGATATTTTCATTATTTTATGTAAAATTATGTCACCTATTACTAATTTTATGCAGCTAATTCTCTTCCAATAATTGTCATTCTTCTTTCTTCCTGATGATGGTCGAAACTAAGGAAAATAAACGTATATACTGAACCACCACACCACACTTATATTTTAGTTCTAGTGGTCCAAAAAGCTAGCTTTTACAATTATATACATAGATTCGAGATGCCATCAGGTCATAAACTAACGGGACTGAACTGCATTCCAATAATTTTACACTATTTAGCGGTTGCTTGTATTTAAAGTAGAATATCTTTGGGTGGTACTGCCGTCGCCTGGTTACCTAGTCCCAACTAGACTTACGTTGTACTTTGTTGGCTTTAGCTAGGAATCATTGACCTGGCTGGTCTCGGGCTAGACTCTGTGGAGGCGGACTCTGATGATGATTTGCTTCTTATTGCTGGTTGCTACAGACGGAACGCCTCTTTTATAAACGCATTTTGTTTTGGTAATTAAATGTCTTTTCGTTAGCGTCGTGTTCCTCAATTAATTATCATTATTTATTTTCTGTTCACTAATTTGCGAATAACTTGATAACAAAAACAGATATCGAACCCTTTTTGGCGTCAGAATGTAGCTGTTTTTATGCTCTTCAAACTAGTCTATAAAAAGTTTTGTCCTGCTATTTCACATTTTTAAGAAATCGTGAAACAACCTAAACTTGGATAAATAGCACCAATAAATAAACAACACTTTCGTTAGAAATTTCAAACTTATACTATTTTCATCTTTTTTTTTGTGCTGAATTCATCTATGTAAAGAAAACCATAGCGTTGCATTTAAAATTTTTGAGAAAAATCCATAAAACTTCATTCATTTGAAATAACGCCATCTATAGGTTTCCATATTGAGGTAAATGACATTACACATTCACCACGAGATAAAGCATGAAAAGACCTTTCCAACAAGGTATAACACTATGGGCTTTTGATGAGCCAATATTTAAAAAATTGCATTATTCTGCTCAGACATTAAGGGTTTCCCCCACCCTTTCTATCGAGAGATTGAAGAATATGTCAATAACAAAAGTTATGCACAATGAATCAGGCTATTTGTACTATTTAATACACCTGAATAGGAAACAGTTCTGAGAAAAATTCAACTCTTTGTTTTGGTATGTAGATAGCGGCCTAACTATGAACTTCTACTATTTCCAGCTATGTCTCTTGGTCGATTTATTTATCAAATCTTTTTTCCCGAAGCTCTAGGGCCTATACTCTCTCTAATATCGTACGTCGCCGACCTTAGTGGACACCCTGTATATGTATTGTATATACAATCACGACACAGGACTTTTTTTAGAGTTTTTGAACTTTTTTGGTGAATTCTCACGGACTAATTTACTGTGAAGTACCAGAGACGCTAATTCAATCACTTTTGCACGTGCGTCTTTTTAGATATTTAGCTAACAGCCCGGAAAGCATAATCAATCAATAAAAATTAATGACCCATTCTCACTTCTCTTAGTATTTTGGAGGGGCCTAGGTCAGAAAATTCGATAATAGACCTGTACCTGCAATATGTAATAACGAAATTGTTTGAAGGAACTTGTTATTGAGTTCAACATGCAATTTTGTGCAATCATAATCCATTATGCTAGGATTTAAAACAAAGTAGAAGTTGTTGGCATATTTGCCCCGATTTCCAGGTAAAAAAATTGAAATTGAAAAATTTAAGACATAAGAGCTTTTTCCAGGGAAATACCCCTGTAAAAATAATTCTAATATCAATCGAAAATCACTTATAACGACAGCTTATCAGAATAAATCGATCGTTTTGTTTTTGCGGACAAGTAATTCTTATTTGTAGAAAAAAAATCATATTTTTCCAAAACTGTTGCAATGGAAAAACTTGAATTAAATAGAAAAATAATATATTAAAGTTTTGCTTATAATAAAGACTCAAGATATTATTTATTTAGGCAAAATAAAAAAATTACTGAAAATATTCCAGAATTTTAAATACCATAAGAATTCTTTATATCTAAATACGTTTTCCAACAAAATTATTGAAAACCTTTGTTGCTGGAACGAGCTGTATTTTCTTCACTTACACGATAGTGTATGATGTCAAGTACATTTCGAAAATTAACTCCAGTTTCGAATTTCATCGACGAAGCCGCCTACAACCTATCTACGCCGTACAGATTGCGTCAAAAGTAGATCACAATGTACGAGGGAACCTAGATGACCTTCCATAAGCAGAAGGCGTGGAGCAAGAATCGAAATATTCACTTGAGTTTCGAAAATTTCCAAGAAACTCCCTACGAAGCTCGCGATTGCCGCTAAGCACCAACAGCCGCAGCAAGACATTGCTGACGTCAGAACGGCCACAGACAACGCAAGCGTGTAAAAAATTCCACCTCAGCTTCGAATTTTTGGAACAAAAACAACGAAATTTGAGCTAAAGTAGGACAACATAATCATAACACACTACAATCAGTTACAGGTCAATAACTCGTCCGAGAAGACATCACAAGATTGTCAGATTTGGAGGAGGAAATGTTTCCAGAGTTAAGGCGAAGACCACTACAGGACTTCTACGGATCTATCGTAACCTGTAATCGAACGTCAGCCTTGGCGCCTTGCATTTGATCAACCAGGGTTCAGAACATTAGTACGCTCCAGATTTACATTTTGTATTATAAAAAGCTATTCCTTAATCATTTATTTTAAACACGATATTTTCAATAAATCTCACAATTTTTAGTAATCAACACGTACAAAACATTTTTTTTACCAGTCTTATCCCGACCTAGACGTTAGTTCTAGTAGCCCACCACAAAGAAGTCTTTCAGTCTGCGGATTTGTATCCCATGGGATCTTGTGCTCCATATACGCTCCAAATCTAAGTACATAGTCTCCGAAGACCTCAAAACAAGTAATTAGGCAAAGCCTACCACATTAGCGATAATAGTCACCAGAGTACCAATTCGCAGTGCCAATAAATTAAGCAAGAAGGAGACTAAGTTGAAAGCCTCAAAAGACAGTATCATCTCGAAGGTGTATCTAGGGCTTTTACAGGCAAATTAGAGTGTGAATCTTACTCGTAGGCAAAACATCTCGCCAACAATGGAAGGAGAACAACAAGCGTGAGCCCTCATGCGTCTGTCGAGGTTGGCATTATGAGAGAGATGTCCGAAAATCTTGTGCGCCTCTTTGCAAGTGAGCAATTAAAACTACTTTCCACAGAGGCAGTCGGGTAATTAAAAAAGAGAACTAGGTATGTATTTCGTACATCATTTTAAATGTAAACAAATTTGAATGTGCTAATATACCATTATCTCTTTAAAAGATAGCACTCAGTTCTAAATAAACTCTCTAGTGGCTAATTGCCATATTAAATAAATAATTAAATAATCGATATTAGGCGAAACATCCTGTATATATTTCTTGATTTCTAAACCAGAGTATGCTAATGTTCTTCATATAAGGAGTTGTCGTGAGTGTTTTGTTCCACACGAGGTCGAGTTGGCTAAACTGTACTTACTAATGACTGATTTGTCACTTTTAGCCACTAGTGAGCAACAAGGTTGACAAAAGATGTTATTAATTTCTTAATTCTTAAATACTCTGCACAATTTAAATCCAATTGATAGTTTCGGACACATCTCTAAGAAACATATCCTAATCCTTGAAAGAATAGGTGTCTCCAGTTTGTGGAGGTAGGCAAAGGTTACATTTTTTTATCATGTACTTTACGCTTATCCAAATTAATTCTAAATATTTTGCTAAATGGTCGTCAACCGAAGTTACGTGAGTGTACCGATTTGGATTTCAAATATGTTGAAGAGGCAGTTATTTTTGTTCAGTCGGCCAAACTTCATTAATTTTTTCAGCTTCATCATTCTGTATTTTGAAATTGAAGAATTTTTTTACGAAACTTTATTTGAACTACCCCCGTATAATTTTATGGTGCCGTATGGTGCCTGATCAATTTTTACAAATAGATAACTATCTAAAATAATAGAATATTCAAATTATTTCCTATTTTACCTCTAGTGACTACAACGACACTTTAAACAGAAATCAATAAGATTAAGTCAAAAGGACAAATTTTATATAAAAAATTCTTCGCAAAAAAATGTTTCCTCCTCCGGGCAGTAATCCCTGGACACACTGTAGATGCGCCTAAATAAGAATGTTTAAAAGTACACAGAACTTTTAACATTATTTTATGAAAATACCTAACTATTCTTCAAAGTTCTTTCCCCAGTCGATATTGCAACAAATTTTATTTAAAACACGGCACCTACGACAGCAACTTGTATCGATTGCATTACGCTTCACGTGGGGCCAACCGAGCCGTAGCTGCATCATGACGTGGCCATGCGTTTCAACAGGAAAATGGAAGATTTCCTCCACAGAACTGCGCACTGATAATTTAATTGCAGACATGTATTTTGAATTATTCATATTTAGATAAAATCTATAAAGCGAATTCAATCCAATTTCATGGGGAGGTAAATGTATTAATAAAATATCGAAGGATTTACATTAGCGAGTAGCAGTTAGCATTTTGATTTTGGTATATTTATTGACGGTTAAAGCTAGCTGTTTATGCAAGAATGATATACGTATACATATAGGGTGTCCGAAGGCGAATAAGCCATACTTCGAGGGAAGCTTCCTTGGGTAGAGACAAGCCAATTTAGATAAAGTTCCTTTAATATAATTTTGCTCCTTTAAGCGGGAAACCACATTAGGAGGTTCAAAAAATCGGATTTGTTTTATTGTGTAAATTGTTAGTACATATAACTATTCAAGAATAGGCTGCCAAAATTTCCAAACGAAATTTCTATTCGTTCCGATTTTATGAACCTAAAACCGAATGGCCATCGGGTCAGCTCGGGCGCATAGCAGGTATGATAGGGCGCTTGATCAGGTAGACTTTTTAAACAAGAGAAGAACAGATGCAAGCTCAGAAAGATACCTACATATATGAGGAAGAAGACGGACTGTTATATGGTGCTGGTATCGATGATTGGTCGGAAAGTACTCTTATAACTTTCTCAAATTTCTAGTTTTCGGAAATCTTCAAACCCGTTTTTTTGAAGCGACAGTTTTTTGATTCACGGGAATTCAAGCTCAAAAAGTTATGAAGCGATCGTTATGAAAGTTGAACGTGTGTTTCTTTATGAAATTACAAAGAACAACAAAATTGATACAATTTTTTTTCAAACCCTTGTCAAAACTTCAATTTTCACAATTTTTATATTTTTAGAAAACCTGTTAATAATGCAAGAAAACAACAATTCTGCTTTCAGATCAAAACTGCGTCCTCCACAAAAAAGTTGTAAATGTTAAAAATATTGATACAATAATATCTCAATAAAAAAAATTCATAGAAACGCCTAAACAGTCTCCCACTGTGCTTTTAAGATAACTTTGCTAGTTTTAAATATTCAATGAAATCTGATATGGGCGAATTTTTGGGGTAACTGAATATTATTTTCTACCTGAAACATGGAGGTCGTTAGGAGTACCTCGAACGGTCTTTTATTTATTTTTTTTCTATATTTTTTTATCCGTTTTCTTGTGATGACGTTGAAAAATGTGCTACTGAAATATCAAACACCTTCAAGCAAGACTTGTCTTTTGTGGAAAATGAGGTATTACAGATGATTTCAGATATACATCTCAAAGCAAGAGCTTCAAATGACCGGATTGTTTGGATCAACTTATCTATGCGAATCTGCGTTTTCTGAAATGAAAATTAATAAATCCAAATATCGCAGTTGGTTTACTGATGAGCATTTGTCATCGAGTTTGCGATTGTCAATCAGCAATTCTGTGCCATCTTATGAAATGTACGTTGACGACATGCAATCGGCATCCAAAGATGTCAATACTTCTTAGCGACATATAATTATCATTACTAGTAGATAGCGATGTATAATTTGTATGCGCAATAAAGAATTTTAGTTACATTGCAGTTTTCTGTACCTAGTAGGTAGAATTCAAATTCTGTAACCAAATAACGACAGCGACATGCCCATATCACCTGCTATGTTACAGTTCTATTCTCCCCCCCCCCCTTACTTTTTGGTGCTGATCGTTTGCCACTCATTTTATTTGCGGTAGATCCCCGATAGTACAAGTCTGAGCACCCCTGTTGTAGGGTCATTGAGAAATATTAAGATCATCACTTCATACATGTATTTACCTTAAAACTGGTAAACGGTAAAATCATCGTTCCAAAGAAGTATTTAGGAGTACTTTAGTCTAATTAAACTTCACTAAATTTTCTTCTAAAGGTTAACACCTATTGTGAATTTTGTCCAACTACATTCAAAAGTCTGTATAGATATTGATTTTTTAATAGTGAAAAAAGTGTGAAGTTTATGTCATACAAAATACCATCGACATACTTTTTTTTATAGTAAATAAAAATTTATTAAAATTAATTAAATCTGTTATTATCCTGCGTTACAAAATGAAATCTGATGTGGGATAAGTGATGCTGATTAAGGTAATGTAGCTAGATTTCTTATTAAAAAATTCTTTGTGATTATTATCTAAAATCGCAGCAAGCCGTGGATTACCATCTGGATCGTTCAAGAAATAATGTAGCGAAGGCCGCTACATACATAAGATAAGAAATATCTTATAATTGTCCCATACAAACATATTTTATGAGAGTGTCATAGTAATAAAAAGGAAACAGTACCTACTCCCTCGATTATGAAAAAGTATATATTTAAAAAAAAACTGAAATTACACTAGGCACAAAAATTAAGGCATATTCAAAAAATCTCAAAATTTTGAGTGATTTTCAAAGAGCTGTAACTTGGAGGGTAATGGACGCAGAGAGAATAAAGGAAATTGAATCTTCAAGTGTCTAGTTTTTGGATCTGGAGTTTAAAATTTTTTAGCGTCAGCAGTTTTTGAGTCATAAGAAAATCAACGAAAAAAAAAAATGGCAAATTTTTGCTTTTTTTTAAAAATGCCTATGGACTTCAATAATTTTTTTTTGGTAACTTCACCATAAAGCCCTTTTAGATAATTTAATTCTATTATATTTGAGCGGTTCCGGAGCCTTGTACGATGACTTGTCGCTGACTTGTCGATCAAAGCAAAAATATAATTTTTGACTTTGGCAATCAATTATTCGGGAAATAATGGTCGTACAGAAAATCCAAACAGGTTTTGAAAACTGCAAAGTATTCTCTACAAGTAGTAATTATTGGTTTTTGATTAAGAAAATATGGATTATTGTTAAAAAAACATTTTTAACTTTAACTAAAAAATTGAATAAAAAGTGAAAAATTACATTAATTTTCATAAAAAACGACAAATTTAAACATTCTGGGCACCAAGAAAAAAAATCGCAGCGTTTTGATATTATTAGGGTTTCTTTAGGACACTTTGAGGTTGAAAAGTTAGTCAATATCCTTAGTTTATTCATTATTTGCAAAGTTATGCCAAATATTCAAATATCCCTAATTATGCAATTTTTTACCTTTTTTCTGACCAATATTTTCACTTCGAAAAAATTTTTTTTATCAGTGACAAATTGTATAAGGCTCCGGAACCGCTCAGATTGAAGATAATTAAATTATTTAAGAGCTTTATGGCGGTTACCAAAAAAAAAAAAAATATTAAGTTCATAGGCCTAGAAAAACAAAATTTTGCAATTTGTTTTCCTTGATTTTCTTATGATCAACTCAAAAACGGCTGAAGCTAAAAAATTTTAAACTCCAGATCCGAAGACTAGACACTTGAAGCTTCAATTTCCTTTTTTTTTATTCTCTCTACGACCATTTTCCTCCAAGTTACAGCTATTCCAAAATCAACCAAAATTTAGGGATTTCTTTAATGTCCCTTAATTTCTGTGTCTAGTGTATATTGTAAACAGTTATTTATTTTTTAAAATAATTCAATCAACTTACATTACTTATTAACGCTGTAAGCCACTGCAATTGAAACACAGACTTCTAAATACAGGTTCGGAAAGTCCCCATGGTACATCGGCCGTTACGTGAGAGCGATAAAGTAAGTTATAGAAGTCCGTGCGATAAACAAGGATGGTTACATTGAAGACGTTTCATAATCTGAATAGTTACTCCCACTTCTAACCCGAAACGGGCCGTGACTATTCAGATTATGAAACGTCTTTACTATAGCCATCCTTGTCTATCGCACGTGTTTCTTTACTTTACTTTGTCGCTCTCATGTAAAGGCAGATGGACCATGTGGATTTTCCAGCCCTGTATATAGACACATTTGGCAACATAGTTTCGACCACCCCAGAAAAAAAGATCTAATATTGTCATCTTTGTCATATTGGTAGTTCGGTGACTGTGTGACTTTTTTATTTTTTAGAGGTCCCCACAGAACTTGCAGCACTAGGCCGACCCCAAGCTAGATTTGTAGCTACGCCCATGGTTGTAGTGGTATTGGAAGTGAAGTGTCATTTTTATAGTAGGTATTACATATTTGTGCATGTTACACTGTATTTTACTTATATTTATGTTATAATATAAATCATAGTGTAAGACATAGTTGTGTCTATAAAATGTATAGCCATCAGACAAGTGCTTACACATTTCTTTTCAAGAAATTTTATATTAATAGATCATTAGCGTCCGCGTCTCCAGAAAGCTTGTTTGCACAAAAAACATGTAAATATCTACCGTTTTATTTTATCTTCCGAAATTAATTGCAATAATTGTGTCAAGATCTGTACAAGTATTAACTGAAAAAAATAAACGATGAAAATTACTGAGTAAAGCAAGTATAAACTAAGAATTTTTTATTGCTAGTTGCTACATAAATTATATGATGCGCCTATGGTTAATTTAAAATTAAAATATGTGGAGCATTCTTCGACAATATTATCCCTTCCTCTCCCTTGATTCCCTTTCCTTCACCATCAAGTAAAGCTATCAAGTAAACAAGAGCTATTTATGAATGACTTACGTAGTCTATTTTATATTAGAAGTCTGTGAATTGAAACATTTTCTACGATTGAAACCAATGTAACGCCATCGAATATTCCATACAGCGCCATCTACAAACTCACTATTCAATTATGAAACATACGTGTCTGATAATACAGAATTCTGTAAGTTTAAAGTCTGTATTTTTTTTACAGCTGTGGGTTTACACGACAGCCGAATAGATGACGCGGAATTGCGATACATTTTCGCATTATTTATTATTTATATAAATATAAAAGTCCGTCACGTGTAAATGTTTGTGCAAAGTGAAGGACGTTTATTATCTGACGCTACAAAGAGTGTTTTGACGTCAGACAAAATCGGAAGTGTTTTCAATAGAGTGTGCCAGGTCCACAGAAAAGTAAAAACATATTTATAATAAGTACACCAAGTGTGTAACTTATACAAAAATTTCCTTTATTTATCTTCTAATTTTCATTGTGAGGCCCGTGTGTTGACGTTGCAAAATTCCTGAAAGGCCTGTACCACTCCGAAATCGCAATGTGACTGGTCGCGTTGTGAGATACTTTGCTGTGATTGGTTTAAAAAATTGATTATGTATGTCCATGTGACCTTTGGGAGCCTCAATATTTTTTACATATTTTAGTGTGCTGTGTAAAACAAAAACTTCCCTCGTTCAGTGAGTATTTGCAAAATTGTGAAAAGTGGTGAAATCGGAACAAGTGACTGATTGTTTCTCTCGTGGCGTTTAAACGCTTGGCCAACAATGCCGAGTCATGGTGGTGTGTAAAAGCATGGTGGATATAATTTAGGTGTATCAATATCGTGGGAAATTATAAATATATTTAGTTGGTATGTGACAAACTCTTTAAGTGTGGATATTTTTGTAACGTCATATAGAGAACTATTTAAATATGTAAGTATAATCTAGCGTGTGTTCGATCGTGTTTTGTCTGTGGGGTTATTTGTTTACATTCTGTTGTTTACGTTTTCCACGTCCGTGAGAGTATTGATTCGAATCATAAATTAATTCACTTAATTGAGCGACAGATAGGGATAAGACTAGGAGGTACTTATTGTTACAGAAAAAAAACACGACTTTCACACGTGCTGGTATTTTATAAATACCTAACACATTTGTAAAAAATTAGTTCAGTTGAATTTAATAGTTAGGTTTCATGGGGCTTCCCAGCTAGCATTAATAGTGATAGCACAGAATATCCTTAGGATCTTCTGTGGTGATAGTTATCTAATTTATTTTAACGTTTATTATAATATATTTATGTAAATCTGAATTTGAATATTTAAGATGTGTAAGAACGTGTGTAAAAGGCTTACCTATATGTACCAATAAAAACTTATTTTTGTAATTTAAACACCTTGTTTATACTTATTAAAAAAAACAAAACGTAAGCTAATGATGTCTAATAATTAAAAACTTATGATTAGATGACCAGAATATAATTAAGTAAAGGCCTGGAAATAGTTACATAATTTAAACTAGAGCTTTATTATACTGAATCTTTATTGTTCTTTCAAAAGACATAACTTGGTATGATTTTTTTTAACACCGTGTGCATTATTATAAAATTTCTTAGATATTTTCTCTACTTGAATTTTGTTCTACATAAACATGTTATGAATGGTAATCACCTATCCTTGTTTATACTAATGTAAACAAGAGAAAGGAGATATTTTTCTATTCATAATTCTATATCTCTAGATATCTAGAATACTTTGGAATGTGTAGATTTCTAGATTCTAATTTCGTTCTAGGTTGGTGAATCACCAAATCAATATTAAAACAGGATTCTGTAAATTATTCATTTGAGATTGAGGTTAGATCCATATTTAAAAGGACAGTTGCATTTATTTATCATTTGGAATTTAATGCAATTTTTGTAACCATAAAGTTCATACCAGTTTAATTTGATCTACAAAAACACCTTTTCATAATTATCTATAAGAAACATAACAAAACATAAAGTTGTTTGTTCTTTTTAAGATTATGTTTGTCTCGAATAAAATTTAAGTGTTTGTCAGTGGGGGATGGTGAAAATTAAAGTGGTTACATTTTGATAATGAAGCATGAAATCTATACCGTTATTTTTAGAGAAGAATGCGGAAGAATGATTTCTGTACTCACGTAGTGAACTTTCATGAGTTTCATGATGAAAAAATTTCGAATGGAACTTGTGAAATAAGAAATTTAAATAAGGGCCGTGTTGACCTGGACATCTTGAAAAGGGTTACATAATTCATGCAAATTTGGTAGGTATACGTAATCAACTGATAGACTTTTTTTTTTGATTTCATACCTGTCAACTTTAATTTGATACCTACCAATTTTCTGTTTTTGAAACTTCATAGCATCGTAACGTTATGAAAAATGAACATTTTGAGATGAATAAAATGAAATTGTATTTATTAGTTGATTACGAAAAATGTATTTTGCAAATATATGTGAGATCCCAGGCTTGGCAACCCCTGATTACCTTGTTTATTTCGCAACTTCCAGAACTTTTACGTCATGAAAGTTCTCTTTGTGGGTATAGAAATGATCCCCAAAAAAATGGTATCAAAACATGACCGCTTCAGTTTTCACTGGCCCCAACACTGATGCTTACAGCTGGGTACTTATAAACCAAACTCAAAACTCCAGCAAACAAAATAGCTTGCATCCTTTTATGTACATGCTTGTATCATGTGCCTTTGATCCCAAAAAAGTTATATGCCTTTACCAGAGGCTATGCTTTCATGAATGAAGTTTTCAACTATTATTTACTACCGTCTTATCGCCTAGGCCACAGATTTGTACTCTGGTCAGCCCATATCTGACATTTCAATAAAATATATTTTAAGCGTAAACACAGCCGTTATGTGTACAAGTTTATCTGTAAATTTAAACTGGTGTTTTCAATGTTTACATTAGTATTAGATAAAATATGGCATAACCTTATTCTTTGTACAGTCAACAGTATTAGATTGTGTATAGAAGCATTTGCATTGAATATTATATGGTGCAATAATGTTAAAAAAATTAGCATTATCATTCTAGTTAGATAAACTCATAATCTAAACAGACAGTACTTGTCAAGCAAGGTTGAGTATGTATTAAGATTAAGATTTTACTTATCAGGTGTAGAACATAAATTTAAAGTATGTATAGACACCAATTTGAATTTGAAGAATTCTTTAAAATAGTATTTTCGTTCAATAAAATTGTAATATTTATTATATTTATGTTTGTGTTTAATGATTTCCTTAAATGAATATTTTGGTTCACATTAGAATTGTTTTAATTTGTTTGACCAATACTGTGCGATTCTCTAGCCTTATTACAATTAGCAAAAGAAGGTACCTACCTACATAGCAATAATTTCTAGAAAAATAAAGTTATATAGCTGTAAGTCAGTTTTTCCACTAATTCATTTCAATTAGTTATTTCTACTTCATATACAAGTCGACCCACAAATAAAAATTACATGGGTTTAGGTCATGGTACAGCCCATGACAGTTTTAAGCAACATTAACATTAACAACATAAGGAACAAATGTGGCCACCAAAATGTCCAGACCTAAACCCATGTAATTTCAGTGCTGAGTGAATTGTCACTTTAAGCATATTTAAAATCAGTGAATCTATGTTGAAAATTTTGCGATATGGCGAACGAACAAATATGATTATTAAAATCATTATACTTATCAATGTCATCTCTGATAAAATAGTTTCATCAGACCATAGAACCCTTGAACAGAAATAATCTTGCAGATGTTGCAAAATCCATTGACAAAATTGGAGTTTCTGTTAAGCATCTTTAAGATGTAATGCCTGTCATTCTGTAGATGATAAAGGTGATTTAGTATTCACCATGCTTTGTGATAATTTTAAAATTCCGCCACTTGTTTGGTGCAAATTTGATGATATTTCATTACCACATTGATAACATATTTTTTCACTTTGTGGATTTATCGAATGTGTTCTTTTGCACAGTAGTAGATATATAATGAACATTTCTAACATAGTTTGCGAAATATACTTTTAATAAATAAGCAACAAAACTGACAGGTAACTTTTTACTTATTTTAAATCATTGCCGCTAGATATTTCATCAATACGAATTTAGCTTTCAATTTATATTTCGTATCGTTATTGTTCATTAATTAGCATTCTGGTGGTTTAAAATATTTGTATTATACTACAACTTTCAACAAGAGAAAATCGACACCACATTTTTTTCTATCCTGTAATATTTTTTGTACTCTTTCCAATTTTATAATACCTATTTTCAACTATTTGAATTTTTTCAGTTTCTGAACCTCCAAAAATGAGCGATTTCAGTAGAGACTTCTTCTTAGATTCAGGCATCACGATAAAGCAAGAGCCCCTGAACGATACCACCATGATAAACACTTCGGCTAGTGTCCCTATTCCCTCAAAACGGGAGGCCGGGGACTACCGAGACTTCGGCATTGACCTAGAAAATTCTCAGTCCCCTTTATACGCCGACGTTGGCCTCACGGGCCAGATACAGACCACCGACATTTATGGTGGTAATATTTACTGGGGACATAATAGGATAATAGATACTGACGAGATGCTGAAGTCTGAAGCTCTCATACACATGGACGATGATGATATTTTCCAAGTAGACAAAGCCGATTTGATTCAGGGGCCTACTCTGGCTGAGTTGAATGCCAACGATGAGACTTTATTAGGTAAAAGATATGGTAATCACTGTTTCTTTTCTTTGTAGTTTTAGATTCTTATATCATAATCAATATTCAGTATATCATTGAATTTAAACTGTGATGAAACGACGGTATTAATTTTGTGAATGGATATTTTATAAGGTCTGTATTAGTTCGTAACATTCTGACATTAAAACAGTTGAACGTACCAATAGTATACTGGAAGTCTGCTAGATGGCGCTTTAGTTTGACATCTACCAAACTCCTTAAGAGGGTCAGTACTGTACTTCAAGCTGTTTTGTATTTAAACCCAGTTGAACTGCAATGTCGTAATTTCTTGCATCGCTAAATGGACTTTTTTAAACTCATGATCTTTATGTTATAGTTCTTTATTGTATTCAAATCACGTTTACATTATATAGCATAAAAAATGTAATACACTGTCCTTTACCGTACCTTCGTCTTCTTCTTTGCTATTTGGGTCTCTTCCCTTTGCTTTTTTTATAAAACAAAATGTTTTACGTTAGTTCACAATATTTTAAATATTTAAAGCACAAATTAAGCCAATAAATAATTTCAAAACTGTTACCTAGAAGAGGAAGACAAGTGTGTCTTTTCAAATGCAGTTCATTAAGTAAATGTTGCAAATAATAGCAGAATTATACACAGTAAATTACAGTAATTATGTCATCATACATGAGGAAGTATAAACATAAAAATCTGTAGTTATACAGTTTTACACACTATACAAGATCTGACTCGACTTGGGAATCACCCTGTGTAATTAAATTGTAAACAATGCTTTTATATACAGTGCAACCATAACCTAACCATTTTTGTCCTAACCTCAATACATGAGCTGAAAGGTTTTGTTTCAATATTGAGGTTATATACTAATTCTGATTGTTGGGTATTTTGTGCCACCATTTTGAGGCAAAATAATAAGTACTTTCTCTGTTCAAATCATGAGAGCAGTCGGTTATGGCACTTGAACCGTGTAGAAACTTCGATATTTACTATTTTTTTATTACAAATAGGACATATTGAAACTGTAAAATCTATCATAAAAATTAATAACTTTTATCTAAAAGATGTTAATAAAATAACAATTGTTGACATTAACGTTTAACACATTTTTAATGACAAGGTGGAATATTACCGTAGTTTCGAAAAAATACAGAGTGTTAAAATGTATAAATGTTTAGACCATTAACACAGTGAGTAAAAAGTTTTTTATCCGAGATCTAATAGTGATTATATTCTTTGATTTCCTCTAATGCATTTTTTTTTTCAATTATTAGATAAAGACTATTTGTGCAAGCTAATTATATCACTATTGTTTTTGCAAAAGTGCCATTTTTTGGACATTAATTCAGAAAAAATAAAATGAATACAATCTGCCAAAAATTAGTGTTTGAAATAAAATAGCGGGCTTAAGATTTGCAATTTTGAGGAAGTTAAAGTTTTTTTTGTAGTATTTGACCTTTGTTCATTTTGTGCTTACTGTGTTGATGGGCTTCGGAATGTCATATATATGGATGCCGAGTAAATTATTTCGACGAATTGTATTGAATCCCGTGTCTTGTAGGTGATTTGAACTTTGACGATTTGTTACTCCCCGAAGAGAGTACATACATAACCTTAGGTAAAAATACGTATGGTCACACGAATACAAATCATATGAATAATAACCCAGTTACGTCAGCGTCATCTTGCCCACCCCAAGGAATGTTGTATTACAAGGAATTGGACTTGCCTTCTAGTGTTCCAACAGGTAAATTCTATTTTTTTTGCTCATTTACCACAGTTGATTCTGCAGAATGACTTATCAATTATTTCTTGAAAGAATTCGTAATACCAGTAAATTAATTTTCGGTAAAGGTAACTTCGATCACTACAATTCGAAGACGCCAGTGTCCGCTCTGTCTCCAGGCAGTCAAAACAGTTCAAGTTCATCAATTATTCAGACATCCTCTCCCATACACGTCAGTAACTTGCAGCAGAAGCACAGCACCTTACACGAGCTGTTGATGAAAGGGGAGAACTATGTATCGCCAGATCGATCGATTCTAGGGCAATCCGTTCCCGGCAGGAACACGAGCTTGCCAACTCAGAGCATCAGGATACCCCGGGGCCATAATTCTAGGTACGTGAAACATAATTATTTGTGAAAACCTGGGTTCCCACTTGGAACCACATCATAGGGATCTTGATTGTCATAAGAGAAATAAGGTCCATTCTGTTCTTGTTTTGAAGTCGTTAAACTGAAAATTTGGATTTAATTTGTTTTTTTCCTTCATTAATTTTATACAGTTGTTTAAAAAGTGACAGGCAACAACGATGGGTACGCACATACAATCAAGTTCGGGAGCTGCTCAGTAACGGCGTAGACAATTGTTTAAGTCCAGTTTAAAAAACAAATTATGTATAAACTAGTCTATTTCATTAAAAAATAATAATTATTTCAGATTAGTAATCTGGGGAACACACTATTATCCTTAAAAAAACTGATACCTACATAAAGTTACACCCCCTATATTGGAAATTTATCATTATTCCTATTTAGGTTATCTTCCTCTGCGCCGACACACCTGGGGCTGGAACAAATATGGCAGCGACGCGAACCAAGGAAACACCTCTTATCAACAAGTTCGCAGGCAGAAGCGGGATCTACCTCTTCGCTATCTACGGGTGGCATACTGAGCCCTGACCCGCCGGACTTTTCTCACGATGATGAAAGCGATGAAGATAGCGATGGGCACTATGAAGATTTCTCCTCTGATAACGGTAAGCGTTTTGGTTATTTTGAAAAAAAGTTTAAGTATTACTGATTTAACTTAGCTGACTCGGATGACGACGATGAACATGGGGGCAAGTCGGCAAGCAAGAAGGAACGTTATTTCTGGCAGTACAACGTTCAAGCTAAGGGACCCAAAGGGCAACGCTTAGTGATGAAGTGTAAAATGGAAGACCCGCACTATCTCAACGAGATAACCGACCCGGTGTTCAGCCCCGATTGCTCCGTTAGAGGGATTAAGCATAGCGGAAAGGCTAGAAAAGGTAACGGTACATACTTCTACATGAGTTCGATTACGCTGAGCTTTTTTTTAGGTGATGGGAATGATTTGACTCCAAATGCGAGGAAACTTTTCAATATAGGGAAGGAATTGGACAAGTTGGGTAGAATCATAAACGATATGACGCCAGTGAGCGAGCTGCCTTTCAATGTGCGTCCCACTTCCAGGAAAGAAAAGAACAAGCTGGCTTCTAGGGCTTGCAGGCTGAAAAAGAAAGCTCAGCACGAGGCTAATAAGATCAAATTGAGTGGCTTGGAGTCTGAACACAGTAAGTTTTTGTAAAATCTTTTAAACCTTCAAGAAAATTTAAGTTCACTGTTCCTTTATTTCAATATTGGTGGGAATTACATACGGGGCATTCCTCGCCAAATCGACCACTTTTAACCCCGGCCTCTTTCAACTTGGCTGAAACTTTTTTATTGTTTTCTACCCCATTGAAAACCTCCGAGAATTTTTTCAAATTTTTTCACCCAACTCGAAAAAAGATGAATTTTTGAAAAAAATAGCTTTTTTATTTAAAATAATCATAACTTTTTCAAAAATTGAGTTGAGGTTTTTTTTCAAAATTTTTGTTTTTAAATGTACTTTTTGAAAAAAAGTTGATCAAAATTACCTGGACCTATCTTCACTGTTTTTTTTTCAATTTTTGATTTTTTTTTTTTTATAAAATACTGTTGACATTTATAAATCCAAAAATTTTCTCAGTGGTGTTTTTCATTTTCTATTTTTTTTATTGATTGAAAATTTTAACTGAAAATTTTTGAAAATGTATACAGAATCCCAAAATTGAAAAAAAAATATATGAAAGACATAATTGAGTGATAAACATGAAAAAATTAAGAAAAAATATATCGTTTTTAATAAAATAAAAAAAATTCAAAATGGTAATCGAGAAATTTTCAACTTTTTTCGAAAATTAAAAAAAAAACAAGATAGGTCCAGATAATTTTGATCTATTTTTTTTTCAAAAAGGACATTTAAAAACAGAAATTTTGGAAAAAACATCTCAATTTTTGAAAAAGTTATGGTTATTTAAAAAAAAGCTATTTTTTTAAAATTCATAACTTTTTTTGAGTTGGGTGAAAAAATTCTCGGAGGTTTTCAATGGGGTAGAAAACAATAAAAAAGTTTCAGCCAAATTGAAAGGGGTCAGGGTTTAAAGTGGTCGATTTGGCATGGAATGCCCCATATACAGTGTGTGACACATGGGAGTGTTTTGTATCTCTCAAGGCAGACAAAAAGTAATTGTGATTTGGGCTTGATTTTTAAGAAAAATATAACACCAGTAATTGCATCTCAATATTTTGAATCGTTTAAGTGATATAAGGTGTTTTTCTTTTTTAGCCATTTTTTGGTTGTCGGATAAATTTTTCTTTTGCACATATAAATTTGTCTAAATTTTATGTAAATTTCAAAAATTTAAAAAATGTCAAATTGATGCAAAAGAGTGATTACAATACTTCATTGCACAAAGAAAAATGTTCATAAATAGAAATGCTGTTGCCTTTTATTATACGAGACATATCCACAAAGTAAAAGTACTCAATGTTTTAAACATTGAAACGGCAGTATATTTATGAAAAATTTACATATTCAGAAAGCATTATTTTTTGATGTAGTCGCTTTCAACATCAAAACACTTAGTGAGCCATAGGATGAGCTTTCTGATACCTTCGTCCAAAAAATCTTCTGTCACCTCTCGAGCCCATTGATTCACGGCACTGTGGACCTCATCATTAGTAGAAAATCCATTTCCACCCATAAACACCTTGAGTGAAAAGAAAAGATGAAGATCAGAAGGTGCCAGGTCAGGGCTGTGACCAGGGTGGTTGATGATGTTCCAATCGAATAAATCCAAGAGTTGCTTTGTGGGGACATGCATTGCAATAAGCACACTCCCTTTGTTAACATTCCCCTTCTTTTATTCTGTATCGCCCTCCATATTCGTCATGAATATTCATTTTCTGCCAGATTTATACCTTCAACACCACTTGTACACGTTAGTACGATTCATCACACCATTCCCATAAACTTCCTTAAAAATCTGGAATGTCACCTTTCCCTTTGCAAGAAGAAACCTGATTACGCTCCTCACATCGCAGCTGGTGGGATTGGGAACAGCGACACTCATTTCAACATGCCACTACAACAACAGTTCTCAACAGGCTGACACAAATGAGTGCACCTTCTGCTCCCAACACCTTGGCTTTGAATGGAGTGTTGTCAACTGGGTCGAAAACACAAACCTTAGAGCATCAGAGTCTCAGTACGCTTACTTTCTGGATATGCCTAGTACTTAATGTAGAAAAATACAGAAAAAAAAAGATTAATTTCAGTATGCAGTTCGATTTATGTTATAAATTTATTTTTTAGAACGCCTTATTAATGGTATTTATCAGGCTAAACAAATTCTGGCAGCAAAATTATCAGAACAGGCTCCCGATAGACAGGAAGAGCTGTCGATGAATTTGGATAAGATTTATAAAAACTGTACCAGTAAGTTTCTGCTTTCATTTCAAATATATATGTAGTATATATGTAGTAAATAATACCAAAAATTAAATAAGTAAATAGAACAAATTAATCATTATACTGTAAAAGTATAAAAGAAAGTATTTGAAAGTTGTGGGAAATATAAAAAGTTTTAACGTAGAGACTAAATTATTTGTGAAAATGTTGGGAATCAAACACAATTTTTGGAATTAATAACAAGTGACAAAGGGGGAGGGTAAATTCATTTTTGTTCCAAATTTTATTATTTATACCCAATGACTAATCGATTCCACCCCAAACGGGACCTCCTTCCTCCTTCCTAGTCAGAATCAAGGTTAATTAGAGGTCGGATTGAGAAAAAGTGCATTAAGTCAAAGGATCTCGGAGTTTAGGTTTTTTGGGTGGCTGAGTCCGAATCGGAGGTTAGTTTTGTTAGTCTTGATACAGGCCATTTTAAGGTTGTGTCAAGGTCATTTCAAGGTCAAATTGAGAAAAAGCCGAGCAATCAAGTCCGACTTCATGTTATACAGAATTTTGGGGTCGATGAGTTCGAATTCGAGGTCAGTTTTTCTGTATCGGGTTATTTGAAGGTCGCCTCAAGATCATTTCAAAGTCAAGTGTAGTCTAACCGCCTGTTGTTCACGTATTTGGAGTTGCCGAGTTCAAATCTGAGGTCAGTTTATCTGTGTCGGGTCGTTTGAAGGCCATTTTAAGGTCATCTAAAAGTTGATTTATGGAATAAACCCTGGAATCAATTACCGTTCTTACAGTCGCTGAATCTGAATCCGAGGTTCATTTATATGTATTACTAAAGGTTCAAGGTTATTCCAAGGTTGATTTGAGAAAACGTACTTCTAGTAGGGTCAGTGAGAGACGATTTCAGACCCCTCTGTTTTTGTCTGAATCTAAAATTGTTGATATTAAAAATAGGTTTTTAAAATCATTTGAGTTTACACAGAGCTACATGCAAGGTTTAGGCAAGTTCACTGAAGGAGCAAATGAGCAGATATTTTATTTCAGAAACTACTCATTTGACACAAAAATGGCCTGTACAAAGGTTGTAAGATTTCGCTTGGGTTCCACATCAGTGATCTCTTGACCTAAAACTTGGCCAATCTTTACCTTCGGTTCACATTCAACTAATTGGCACAAATCAAGTAGTGGAGGACTAAATTGTTATATAATTGGACCTTGGATTCAAACTCGGACTTGAAAAACAGTAATCAGTTTTTTCTTGGTTTGACCTTGAAATAACCCTCAAATGACCTGATGCAGACAAACTGATCTCAGATGCGAACTCAGCTATACCAAAAACCTATATAACAGGCAGTTAGACTTAAGTATTCGTTTTTTTTCAATTTGACCTTGAAATGACCTTGAGGCGACCTTTAAATGACCTGATATAGACAAACTAACCTCGGATTCTAACCTAGCGACTCCAAAATCCTGTATAACAGGGTTGGACTTGATTGCTCGGCTTTTTCTCAATTTGATCTTGAAATGACCTTGAAACAACTTTAAAATGGCCTGATACAGACAAACTAACCTCCGACTCAGCGACCCAAAAAACCTAAACTTCCAGATCCTTCTTTTTCTTAATCTGACCTCTAATTGACCTTGATCTTGACTAGGAAGGAGGGGGATGTCCCATTTGGGGTGGAATCGATTGGTTATTGGATATAAATAAGTGTTTTTTTTCTTTTTTTCTCCAAAACCGACCTAATTGACCCTTCTCCTTTGGTTCTGGAAACATTTGTTGACCAGTTCCTTTGTTCTAGTAGTTAAGATAGCCGGTCACACTACGGAATATGTCAATAAGGTTCTGGACAAGGTGAGGAATGGCGTCCACACCACCGGTGCCGCCGAAGACTTATAGACGGGCGTGAAGCCTCCCAATAGAATCTCAGCGCCGCGTTAGACGGCGGCAGACGGTAAGGTAGGAAGGGACGGGTCGTGTCCGTAATAAAACTTGTATAGTGCGGAGCTAGAATTGTATATTTTTATTAAACATTTAGTACCGATAGTACCTACACTATAGCTTTAATTGTTATTTATAACATGTAACAGATCAAATAATTCGTAGGTTACCTACTATATGTTCTTTCTTGTTTTTTATTTTAGGTGTTTTTTATCAAAGCGAGGTGTAATAATGGGGGTGGTCAGTATATAGGGAAGGTGTTACTTTTAGCAGAGTTACACTTCGCTTTTTGTAAAAATATGTCGTAATTTATAAAAGGTGTTTTTCGAAGCCTCTATTTTTCTTTTCTGTACAGGATAGTTGTGTTTTGTGTGCCTCGCTTCTTTTTAACATATTTAAAAAAAATGTATATACTGAACTTTTTTTATTTCTGAAAAGATATGGAATATGTGCTCATTTATCGTGACATTTAAAACACTTATCTTGTACAGTAAATGTTCCCATCATGGTTGATTACAACTACTTAGAAAATTTTATTTAATTTGTTTACCGTGATGTTAGCTTCTCTAATTGTACATGAAATGGGCCTGTTCCTGAATAAAACGTATTTGAAATAATAATAATATAGTGCTCCTTCCACCACACAAGGCAGCAATGTTTATTCAAACTTGTTTACGATGGAAGATTTTATTGGTTCGTGTTAATTTTTCGTTAGGATTTTTTCTGCAATAATAATTTGGAGAAAGGAGGAATTAGGTACAAAAATTTCATTTGCATGAATTAGATATACATGGTGTTCCAGAAAAACATACCGTAAGTGCTAGGGGTGCAGTATTAAAAAATACTAAAATTTTTTTCAATCTACCTATACTTAAGATATAAAAAGTTAAAAGTTTATTCAGCACTTAGAGCACTAAATAATTTTTTTTATGAATTTCGGCATTATCTTCACACACAAAAAACTGTACTTTTTATGCGACTATCTGTACTTTTCATGCGACATATGTTATACGTAGTATTTTTGCTTCCTGATCACGAATCCGATGCCAGAATTGAGCTACACATCACAGGAACTTCCTAACCTCAAAAAACAGGTCAAAAATAACAAAAATTCACAATAAAAAAGTGTTATAAAAAATACAAAAAAATTTTTTTTCTATATTCAAATGTTCATTTATTTGGTTAATACCCCACCGAACGTAAATTCGCAGTCAGAATTGATGGTTCTTTTTCTAACCTAAAAAGACGGGTCGATATCACGAATTTTGATATACGGGGGTTTTCGGGATCGCTGATCACGGATCCGAGGTCAATTTTGCCTCGACAACCCACATATTCCAAATTTGACGTGAATGTGTTATTTTTTGAAAATTTGGCCGGCCATCTTTAATTTTGCAAAATTTACATCGGATCCGTGATCAGCGACCCCGAAAAACACTGTATACCAAATTTGGCGCAAATGTGTTATTTTTTGAAAATTTGTTCGGACATCTTGGATCCGCCATCTTGAATTTTGCAAAATTTACCTCGGATCCATGCTCAGCGACCCCGAAAACCCCCGTACACCAAATTTGACGCCAATCTTATTTTTTGAAAATTCGTGATATCTGACCTTAATTTTTTTGTGGTTAGAAAAAGAACCATCAATCAGTGAACATTTGAATATAGAAAAAACATTTTTTTGTATACTTCCTAGCACTTTTTTGAGAATTTTTGCTATTTTTGACCTGTTCTTTGAGGTTAGGAAATTCCTGTGATATGATAGCTCAATTTTGACACCGGATTCGTGATCAGGAGGCAAAAATACTACAGATAACATATGTCGCATGAAAAGTAGACAACTTTTTTTTTTGTGTGTGGCTATGAAATCAACATTAAACAAGTCTAGTGAAATTTGGTTATTTTTTCAAAATTTCAAAAATTAGTGAAATAAATCCTTGTGCCGAAAGGGTTATATTTATGAAAATAGTTTAGCCTAACCAAAAATATCAAACTGAAAACAGCAAACGAATACAAAATGCTAAATCACTAAAAAGTCAACGTTTTGAAAATTTATCTGTTTTGTCTTTTGAACGTTTTTTGTTTTTTTTTGAGTTTGGCAGTTTTTTTAAGTGCGAAATATAAAGTGATGTGTTTTTGTATTTGTCTGCTTTCTTCAATGTGAGATTTTTTGGTTAGGCAAAAATATTTTCATAAAAGTAACCCTTGACGGATCCTTTTGGCACAAGGGGGGACATACAGGTGACAAAAGTACCCAAAAATAAAGAAAAAAATAACAATACCTAACAATAGAGTTGGAATATACCGGCAAAATTTGTTTATTAAGAGGGCTCTATAGCAAATAGCCAGCCAACAATAAATTTTTATAGATTTTATTAAACAGTTTGAATATGAATTAATGCACAAATAACAGACTTTTCTCCATTCTAACGCAGATTTTCTATAAAATGGAGTTAGTTTGAAACTCGGATTACTTTTTGTTGTAAAGAAATTTGTAATTTGCCGCTTTTGAACAGGCGGCATCGTAAATTACAAATTTCTTTACACCAAAAAGTAAATTGAGTTTCAAACCAAGTCCATTTTATAAAAAATCTGCGTTAAATTGAGGGAAAGTTTGTTATTTGTGCATTAATTCATATTTAGACAAAGTGTATAATAAAATTTATAAAAATGTACTGCGGGTTGCCTATTTGCTATAGAGCCCTATTAATATTTTACCCTTAGAGTTTACGACAAGTAAAAATCAAAAATGCTGAAAAGTTTTCCAACAGTTTAATTGGTTTATTAAAAATAAATTATTAGTTTGTAAAACCATTTTGTTGATGCTAAAGTTCTACCTAACAGCCAAATATTATACAAAGTTTCTTCCTGCTTTAAGTTAACATTCTGACAAAAATCGATAAGTGTTGCAGACATTTATGATTTTTCATTTTGTTTCTAAGGTGTATCTTTCAGAAGCATTAATGAAAGACGTTTATATGAAAAACATCAAATTTATATTGTGGATACCCATTTTTAATCCAGTAATTAAGTCCAATTGAGTGCTCCTTTGTTTCTACAACTCATAGCAATAATTCCCTTATACAGCGTGGCTCATTTTTGTCATGAAGTGTATGACTTCGGCTGTGAAATTGATAAGAGTTGGAAATTGAATTTGTTAAATGGTATATGGTTCAGTTAATAAATAAATCTTTTAATCTTTAACTATTTCAAAGTTTGAACACAGCATCAAAAAAGTTACACAATTCAAGGTAATGTTAAGAACCACTTGATGCACTCTTTTTTAATTTTCATTTCTACTTAAAATATGAACGAACTTGTAAATATTGTACATATAAAAACTTTATACATGTCTACATAATGTCGCTTTACTAATAAAATAAGCACTACAGTTGAGAATAACTGAAGCTGTAACATGGAATTTTAACATCAAATGATAATTTTATTGCTCTTGTTGCAATTAGCAGGATTAAGTTTGTAAATAGTATGTAGTCGAGGGAGTTTTGCTTTGCAAAATACATATTAAGTGAATCTTTTCGGTCAGTCGAGTGATGAGGTATTTGAAGTACAACTTAATTCGAAAGTGATTGTGTTCAGAATGTGATAAAAGTATGCTTTACTGTTTTTCATTATAGTAAAATCAATTTGGTTATTATTTATAAAATATTTTATCCAAAATATGAATAAAAAAAATAATGTTGAGAGTTTAGTGGTGATGTTTTACAGGAGATTGATCTGCCTTTAAGGAGCAATAGAGGATATAAACTCTTATTTATTTTCTAATTTTGCCCCATGTTGGGCGCCAAATTGACACTTTAAGCCATAATTTGTCACTGAGTACATACATAAACTTTGATTTGATTTTAAATCACTTAGGTAATACAAATTTAAAAAGTAACATCCAAGATGGTTATTTATTATTTTTTATCTATTTAATATAGGCTGTGATAAAATAAGTGATTGAAAAATTTATTAGTTCTATTATAGGTTTTACCAACTTTATTGTTGTTGCAAGGTTATCGTTTATATTCTAAATTGACTTTAGAATAATTGTAAAACTCTAGTTATGGTACCTGTGATAAATTATTTAATATTGCCATCATATTAAAATCCATATTTTTTATGCAGATCTACTTCCTATACAAAAGCATCCACTATCGTCGTTAGACAAGCTTCCCTAGAATATTTATATAAGAGAGTTTTGTACGGAATTATACAAATTCTTTGGAGGTTTAAAGCACATGAATACCAGGAATAGATTTCTTGGATATTTGAATTATTTCATATTGTAAATTCATGCTGTATTCTATATATTAAGTGATATAGAAATGCGAAAGGGAGACGTATGAATGATGTTTTAGAATAGTTTATTACTAGTGTATTTTTTTAAAATCATGGTTTGCTTTAGATTGATTTATGATAAAATATAGGTAGTAGATTAATAACCTTGCTCAAACTAATATAGGAACTTTTTTTAATACTTAGTTAAAATGTTATTTTGTATTTTTTTGCAAATTTGTGCCATGCCTGCCTGATATAATTCATATTAAGCAAAATATGAGTAAAACTAACATTTTCAGCTCGTCTAAAGTATCTGAGCATGTAAACTGTCCAAATTATTTTTTCTATAAATTTTTGTTGAATTGTCATTGGTTTATGTTCTTAAAATTATATTACAATAAATACCACATTTTCAAGGAATGCTACATATCCTTAGGTAAAGCCCATTTCATACTTTTCATGTTCATATAAAGGCTCGTACTATATTTAAAAAAAATTATTATATTTGGAGAAATGAAATTTATCTGAATCGTCAATTAAATTAAATTATATTCGATACAGAGGAGCATGCAGCAGCATCGTATATTTTGGATAAATCCCATCTTCTCCCTATTATTTGTTTTAAAATCATATGTGTTAATTGTTTATGTTTTTGAAGTTTAGATTTTATGTCTGTACCATTAGGTAGTTGATAATTCTTGAGCGAGGGCTGTGTCTTAGATTTTAGTTTACGCAAGTTATCAAGCACAAAAAACTGGTTGCTATATAACAATGTAATTATTTAATAAAATATATATATATTGACCACTGTATAAGTATATATGCATAATTAAAACATATTTAAGATTCGAGAAGATATATACACAGGTTCTGTCTGTGTAGATTTACGTTGAAGGACCGACGAGGCAGGGTTCTAGTTGGATTTTACTAGGGTGGCTTCGTTGGTAGATTGTTAAGTTCACGGAAGGTGTTAAAACTATTTTTGTATTTAAAATCTGAGAGTTTTTAATTTTTGTAAGTTGTTTTTGGTATATTTATGTTATTGATATTAAATTATTTTCTAGTTAAGTTTGTATGTTATTAATATTTTAGGAATATATTATTTGTATAGCCTATTGTTGTTTCATTAAATTCCCCCTTTATTCCCAGAATTTATAAGAATTCCAAAATCATAATTTTTTACAGAGTAAATTGATGACAGTTTACCTTTGAGTACTTGTTCCAGATAGTTCTTTAGTAAATATTTATGCCTCAAATTAAAAAAAATCATATCCGTTGAAAAGGCAATAAAATCGGTGTGATTACATCTTTTGAATCTACAGAATATACGTTATTTATTTTAACTTTAACGTTTTCTTACGCCGACATTTTCACGATTCTCTGTACTTTCTAGGTTAGGTCAGAAAACTGCGCGTATGTCAATTCTTTAGTTGCGTTCCATCACACCGTATTTTTGGTTTATATGCAAAATACAACAAATTATATATTATCGTAATTAATAAGTAATTTACCTCGTGAAATTTTAGTGAGTGTTTCGTGAATATCTACTTTTCAAGTCATTCTTGAGAAAATGAGGGCAATTCCAAAAGGGTGAGTACCATTTCTAAAAATATTAGATGGTTTCTGCTATGGCAGGAATGAATGTCTTCTTAGAAAGATGTGATATGAAAAACATTGGGAAATAAGAATAGTAAATTATATTATTCTTTTCTAAATTTCCATCAAATACGTTTTACTTTTATTGTTTGCTGATGGCATTAGCTACATCGATAAAGTCGTGTTCTTCGGTACCTATGCAAAATTTATTTCGTATACCTATGTAGTACATTTTAGAGTAAATTAATAAGTAATCAGTAACTATACATATACTGTATTCTTTATAACAAATCAGCTAAATTAATTTGGAATTATAAAATGTTTTTATTAAAAATTAAGACTATAAGTAATCAATTTCAGCGACATCTAGCGGTGAAGGATGATAGATTGGACTGAACTTTATGCATTGCTCAAGATTATCACAATTTTTACTGTTATTGAAATATGTGTTTGAAATCTGCTATATTTACTAATATTTCCTTCCTAAAGTAAACCCATATTTCAGTATAGAGGTACTGAAGGACTGCATAATACACTAGGTATATTCTTTTTCGATTTGCTGACATCTAGTGACAGATGATATTATTGTTATTCGAGACAGTTACTTGTAATTGTTTGTGTCTATGGTCAAGGATCTGTCGAATTACTTTGCTACTTGGCTAGCAGATGGCACACCAACCAATTTACACATTACTACATTTTGAAAATTGATTTGGTTCTCGTCACTTCTCGTTATTAATTTTCTTTTATTTAAAAATACATTTAAAGTTTATAATGTCTCGTGGGGGTAGGAGCTGGGTATTAGGGGTTTGGAAGGATTAGTAATTTTTTTTATTAGCTTTTAATTCGAAGCCATGGACCAACTGCTATAATTTTATGCAAAAATTGGTTAAGTAATATAAATATTTTTTTTAGAGAGACGGTTTCTGAATTAGGGTGACTTAAAAAAATATATTTTATATTAAAAGCCTGTTTTTAATAACGTGGATGTAAATTTTGTTTGTTTCCTAAATGTTAATTGGGAAAAAAACGAAACTGTATGTGCTGGCAGTGGTATAAGTGGTTTTGATAAATATGTATTATTTTACAGATGGTTGAAATATCAAGCTATGGGAGAACAAGTCGCTGGAACAAAAATGGTTCCCTTCAAAGTTCCATTGATGGAGGTAAGTGACTTAGAATATAATTCAGAGAAGTCATAGTTTTCTTCAATTAAAAATTTTTAAATGCTTTAAGTGTCGAAATGTGTCAATTATTTATGGTTAACTTGTGCTACTATTCATATAATATATACAGGGTGTTTCAGAAAGACCTTCCGTAAGTCGGGGGGTGATAGTACGACAAAAAATAAGAATTTTTGTCTTATGAGCTATATATCAAACCATCTTTTAAGCATTTGGTGCATATCCCAATACAAACCTACCATTTTAAACATTCCGCTACCGAAACTCAATTTACGTGTCTACAACACCCCGATAATTGTGTTATCCTCTTCTAAACAGAGTGTTGAGATGCCATCTCGAATTTTACACGGTATAATAACACATCTCGATGTATAGATATATGCCGGTAGGTAGTAATTTGTTGTCGATATGGATCTAATCGTTGAGTTCATCTGAACCATCTCGGAATGTAAATGGGAATTGAATTAACCCTGTTAAAAAAACTCGAGGAGGGACGCTGGTTGGTGAATTATCGCCCGTTTCGTTTCAAACCCGATCATGTGCATCGAATTTTGACAGAACAGGAACGGCTTGCGATTTCGGTTTCGCATACAGAGGCGTGCGTAAGTTCAATAAATAGAGTTTCTTCTAAAGGGTATGTAACTACTGAAGTGATAGTTGGCGGATATTACAGGAAAGCGGAAAGAGTAAATCTGAAACCGCAACCGTCGATCCTTATTATTGCGCCATGTTGTGGATTACTTCACTTAAAATTTCCTAAACTGTTAATTTTATCGAGTTGAACCAGGAGGGTATTATCATTCTTCAGGGAACTTATTTTTTATATAGGCAAATTGCAATCGTCATTATTTTATGAACACTGTCGTCTAGAGATGTAATAAGTGGATATCAGTTGTGTTACTCAAAATTTTCAAGCTTTTAAATAATATTTTTCACAATTACCTATTTTAATGTGACTCCAAAGTCTGTTGAAACTTCCTTGTTACACTTTGAGTGGCATATAACCGGTCAAAAACAGAGGAAGAATTGTGACCACTCTTGCTTAACGATTTACAACAAGCATTTTATCGATTTCCTCTTCACCTTTCATTGTTACGCTCCTGGCCGACTCCAATACCCCGGCTTACCTTGTTTTAATTAGCTGTCTCTTTTATGGGCTATCTTTTATAGCGGTTCGCTAGAAGTTCCTACGAATTGCTCTCCGATTTATGTAATATTTTAAAACTTGAACATTTGAACATATTTTAACTAAAAAACATACGCGTGTAGGTATATTTTTGTAGGTACCTATTTGGTTTATCAAACTTAGATTTAGATTCGTGAATGAAGCTTTATTTATTATCTCAGTTGTTGAAATTGAAATCAGATCAAAAACTAATTGAGAATAGAGGACAGACCGCAATTTAAATTGTTTAACAAATATCGTTTGGTATGAAGTAGTGAGGTGTTTAAGTTCCCTTTCACAATTATTATCTTAATTACGTGTAAAAACCCGAGTAAAAACCGTAGTGCTAGAATGCCACTTATGAGAAAAAGTGGTACTTATTACACCATTAAGAAAACAAACATCGAACGTGTAGAAGAAAAGCTATTAGAAGTCCATAAATATTGGAAAACATTGGGAGTTATTGTGCATTACTTTATGTACAGGGTGATCGATTTAACCGAAGAAATGAGTTTTTCTGGGAAACGGCCGAGAAAAATAAATTATTTTAGAAACTATTTCATTTTTGCTTACTTTTACTAGAAGTTAGGGCAGAAATACAGAAATTATCTTAACGACGCTTCAAAAAATTTTTTTCCAGCAACAATGTCACTATAAAGATCCCTTAATTTTGAATATTTTCCCTATATAACATATTCCCATTATTTAAAAAGTTACGGGCAATTCTCTAGTGAATTTCTCTATCTCATAATTATTATTGCAACGACGTAGTCAGCGATATAGATCTTTTTCAATGCCCTTGCTGGTTCAATATATCAATAACTACGGTTCTATTTACAATAAAAAACGTATTCACTATAAACAATTTAATAACACAACTGATACAACAATTACATTAATTTGTAAGAATTACAAACCCACCTATCATATAAGGGAGACCACAGCAATATAAAGAATATCAACTGAAATAAATAAACACAATACTTAATGTTTTAATAGGTGTTCAATGTGAGCACCGTTATTATTTAAACACAATTCGTAACGTTTTCTTAGTTCACTGGACGTAACCTTTTTTAAAATATTGCCATGTATTTCAGTACAAGCAGCAGTGATTTTCTGCTTTAAATGATCAATACTGTTTGTTTTAGTTTTATACACAATATTTTTTAGGGCTCCGCACAAGAAGAAATCCAGAGGGGTTAGATCTGGGTCTCTCGGAGCAAATTGTAAAGGACCATTAGTACCTATCCACTTATTTTCAAAGTGCAAATTTAAATAGTTTTGAACAACTGCAGCATTATGGTAAGGCGCCCCGTCCAGTTGAAATTTGAAGTGGCACATTTTCTATAAGAATAGGAATTTCATTTGCAAGAAAATTGCAATACCTTTGTCCCGTCAAGACACCATTATAAAAGTATGGACCTATTAAATGGCGCCCAACAATTCCACACCATACATTGACACTAAAGTGACGCTGCCTTTGAACTTCTCCGATACTATGTGGCTTTTCGTCCGATCAATGATGAGTATTTTTCCGGTTTGGAATGCCATGACTAATAAAATGACTTTCGTCTGTCTACAAAATGTGGTTATACAAATTAGGATTATCATCTAATGCAACTAAGAATTGAGAAATAAAATTTTTTCGCCGTTCAAAATCTCCAAGATTTAAAACTCTTGCACACTATGTATTTTGTAATCGTGAAATTTGTTAATTTTTAAAACTCTTTAAATTGCATTATATGTCAAATTTAACTCTCTCGAAGCCTTTCTAATCGATGCTTCAGGATGATTTTCAAAATAGTTTATTATAAATACCACATTTTCATCAGCGGTTACCGTTTTTTGTCTCACCCTGTTAACTAAAAATAATTTATTATTCTCAATGCGTATAATCTTGTCCGTAATACATTTTTCTGGGCTTCTCCGAAAATTAATAGCATATCCACTTTTTCGCCATGGGAAAACATTTTATTATTGATACTTTTCAATAACTACTATTAATAAACGATCACAACACTTCAAAAATTAATTATATAAACTCTATAATGATTATTAAAACCTTCAAAATTCTGACACTTCTCATAGAAAATATGTCATGAAAACAAATACTGTTATTTGCCTAGCCTGCTTGCATTTATTAAAAAAAAAAAAGTTCAACGAATAGAATTTACTACATTTATTATAGCTGTTTTACATTGACAATTTATTGATGAATAAATTGACGAAGTTCTTCATGAATTAATTCACGAATTTATTGGTAAACAATGTGGTTTTACACTGCTACAGACTTTTCAAGTTTTTTGACGCATGAATCAGTTCTACCAACGAATCAAAGAAGCAAACAAATTTAAAATATGTCACCTTTCCACTCATAATTGTAGTGATACAACAGCGGTACCGTTTTGACACATATTATATAAATATTAGTGTTTGTAAGTAACAAATCAGTAAAAACAATACAAAACTAGTACGACGCCACACAATTATTTATATATCCCAATAACATAACCTCATTACTGATCTGAGGCTGGAAATCTGTTGGGTTGGTTCTTCCGAACTTCACGAAGAAATTGACGAATATTAGAACATGCTCTAATTCGTCAAGAACTTGATGAATAAATTCATGAAGTTATTTGACAGCACACTTGTTAAATTTTTTGATGAAGCGACTTCATGAATTAATTGATCAATAAATTGTCAATGTAAAACAGCTATTAGAAATATGTGGCAAAAACTTTGGCAATTGGTTTTCACTGTTTAGTTGCATTGGAGAATTTTTTGAAGCGCCGCGACGCCTAGCGTCGTAAAGATAATTTCTGTATCTTGACCCTACTTTCAAGTAAAAGTAATCAGAAATGCAATAGTTCCTAAAATAATTTATTTTTCTCAGCCGTTTCCCAGAAATATTAATTTCTCCAATTAAATCGATCACCCTGTACCACCTGTTTTACACAGTGGCCTAAAAAACAAATAATTACTTTTTAAATAGAATCCTGAGTACAGCTTACAGGAATGAGCAATTTAATGGGATTACCGCTGTTTGTAGTCGGTATTTTATTGGCTTTCCAGCATTTTTTCTTCTGATCCTTCTGATTACACTTAATCTACTGGATTGAGTTAGGACATTAATGGCTAAGTTTAATATTTTCAGGACATTCTAATAAATTATATTGTGGATAAATATCGCAATGTCGGAATATTTAATGAATAACTATAATAATTTGTCAGTAGAACCACCAGGCTTATACTGATTTCGAAATTATAAGTTCTCATCAGTATGTCATAGGTGAGATAACCAACGAATGATATAATTATGTTGTGTATATACAGGAAATTCTCTAGTTTGTCCTAAACTGTCAAATATATTTTTTAAAGTTTGATGGTTTGGTTGGATTTTGTCAGGGTACAACCATACGTATGTCCGATCTGCCACACGTCTGCCACAAAAGTTTTCTTGTGCATAAACGCATATTATGTCTCGCATCTGAGTATTAGAAAAATTGTTGTGACGGAGCATTAAGAATTAACATTGCAGAAATTCAACAATAATCTAAATTCTAATACTAATTAATTGACAAGTTTGGGAAAAACTAGTTTTAAAAACGTTTTTCATTGTTTCTGTTTATTTGCAGAACTGCTTTGATAAAGTGCATCTACAGTTTAAATCACATCGAATCTTTTTAATTCCAATATCTCGAGAATGCTAATTCCTAGCGATGTTAAGAAGGTATACTTTTTAATATAAAGTGAAAAAGAGATTTTGCTACCAGAAAATAACATATAGTGTGTAGCAAAAACTTTATATTTTCTAAGAAGCGACGCAAGTGTCAAAAGACCTTGGAATATCAAATTTCGTTTAAATACATCAATTACTTCGAAGGTTTTTTAAAAAAATATATAAAATAAAATTTTGACTTTCACATAATGTAACTCGGTTACTATCAACATTTGGACTAAGGTAAGTTTGGCCAGATCACATTATGACATCAAAAATCACCTGTTACTCTATGTACAATTCATTGTGGGACACCCTGTATAGTCATGGTGTGAATATGAGTGTTACATCTTACATAAATCTCGAATAACAGCGAGATTCTAGGACGGGGAAGTCGACAGTCGCGAATCCTTCGAATAGGGAGAGGCCGAATGTCACGATCCAAACCGACCTGTCTCCGAGAATATGCGGAGCCACCCCGAAGCGTGATCGAACGTCGACTCTAATATTTTCTCAATCCGATATAAAGGTCAAATTATTTTCACTGGTGTAAAAATTACAGAGTGAAATAGCTTATAAATTCTCAAAAAATGTAATTTAACGACCTTATTACGTTACCAGAACTTATTCAGTTCTGAGCTATTGCCAAAATATGCCAACACAAAGTCCGAAGAATTCAAGAAGAAAGGAATTCATATTAACTCGGAGGAATTCAAGGGGAGTCAGAGGAATTCGAAGGAATTCATGGAGGAAATCAGGGGAATTGCCTTGAGTGGAGGAATTGTAGTGTATAAGCTTCGATTTTGTCAGTTAGATGCCAGCAACATTTGAGGAATATCCGCGGGAATAGTGTCTTCTAAATCAAACACTCTGTGTCGTCGTCCACCAAACGTGACCCTTCGAAGGCTTTAATAATTTTTTACTCGCGTCACACGGCGCCATCGCATCGCGATAAAAGATAGGGACAATCAATAACTGGCCATATGGGAAAGTAATTACTGGTCTCGTGTAGACGGTGGGCGTAAGGTACCAAAGTAAGCGCGGTTACAAATAATGTATAATTGAGGTGCAAGTGTAGAAAGTCGCAGTTAGGGGCTATTATACCCGTTGAGGATAATTGTCCGTGGGCAGAGGCGGCGGATAATTGTAATTATTTTCGCGGGATTATTGCAAGGGATCAAATTAATTGATATCTTGCGTATAGCAGGGTTCGTAGCGGCCGGGAAAACCGGGAATACCGGGAAAAGTCAGGGAATTCGTTATTCTTCATAAAAAACAGGGAATAGTCAGGGAATTTTAAAAATATTCATGAAAGTCAGGGAATTTGATGTTTGCAACTGGAAATTTTGTGAAAGCCGGCCCTGTGTTCTTGAAAGAGAAAACTATTTGTGGTTTTGAAACCTTTATAAGAGGTTCTTAGGGNGTCAGGGAATTTTAAAAATATTCATGAAAGTCAGGGAATTTGATGTTTGCAACTGGAAATTTTGTGAAAGCCGGCCCTGTGTTCTTGAAAGAGAAAACTATTTGTGGTTTTGAAACCTTTATAAGAGGTTCTTAGGGTATAAAAAATATTATGGAGTCCAGTCGAGAAAAAATTTAATGCATAAACACCAATTAGTATGTAAAAATGAACTACAAGTGACCTGGACTTTTTTTTATAAGTCAGGGAAAACCTGGAAAAGTCAAGGAATTCTTCATTACTTTTGAACTATGAACCCTGGTATAGGGTGTCCCAAGTCGGCTAGGATTTTGGCACATCTGCAAGCTGTGATTTCAAATTGGATAAGTCTTTGTTTAGGTAAAATATTTTTGTTTTGCTCCAAGCAACAGTAAATTACAATATCAGTTTTAAAGCATCAATCTTTCGTCTAAGACTAAATACTCTTGTTATAGGTTGAATGATTTCCGAGAGGGCTGCCACGTCATCGATTTACAACTCTTGACGTTTCGAGACACATATCTTCTTCAGAAGTTGCTCTGAAACTCTCTACTTAAAAAATAGTTAAATTACACAAAGTATTTTAAAAGTTATTAAAAAAATTGATTTTCAGGGGCATCCTTATGGGAAAATTTTTATAGGAACTTGTCATGTTATTTTAACGTCCCCTGTATAAATCCGACAGATTGCCCACATATTCTGGGATGTATATGATAAGTTGTTATAGGTATTTGGCGTCCATACATCGAAATTATAGAGTGTATGGCCTATATAACCATCATTTTCATTTATCAGGCTACTTTGATTGAAATATGAAATTGTATTTTTTAAAATGCTTGTAGCTTCTAAACAAAAACGAATCGAACGAATCGATTGAAGTAAAAGTACCTTATATGAAAGTTGCACTCCTGAGGCGATATACCTTCTTAAAGGAGGGGATTGAAATTCACATTTTCTTTAACATGGGGAATGCTAGACACAAAACTTGGCACGAGCATCCTACTAATAAAGAGACAACTCTTCAATATTTTTTCGATCTTTGGTATATTTTATAAAGGAGTGCAACAGTCAACCCCATTGCAATATTTTATTAAAGTAGGCGGATGTCATAACAAATAAATTGTTATTTATCATATTAATAAATTGACACTTTCTGTCAATAAGCTGGTAATTTAATAATAGCATTAAGAATAATTTGCTATTAATTAATGAAAAATGTTTGATAACTTATGACTATGGGACATGTGAAATAAAATTTAATACAAACGAAAAAGAAGAAATGCAAAATTAAATTTAAAGAATATTCTCGAAATAATTTCCATTTTGCTGCAAGCATAACCTAATACGTCTGCCTGAAATATTCTTAAAGCGTAGTTTTTCTAAGGAGGCAACAGAAGTGGCATAAACAATACTTTTTATGTGTCCCCACAAAAAGAAATCCATAGGCGTTAGGTCAGGTGAACGTGCAGGCCAACAAACAGGGGCATCACAACCACGACCAATCCAGCGATTCGGGTAATTTAAATTTAACCATTCTCTATGGCAAGAGTACTATGTACAGGCGCCCCATCGTGCATATACCACCTGACGTGTAGCGAGGGGTACATCCTCAAGTAATGTTGGAAGATTTTCGTTCAAAAATCTAAGATACTCGGCCGCTTCAAGCCTGTGTGGAAGAATAAAAGGACCTACTAGAGTATTTCCTACAATTCCCAATTTCCATCCAAACTTTTAAACTGAAATTATGTTGACATCTTGAAACAAATATTTCATGAATATTTTCTTCCGACCATGAATGAACGTTATGAAGGTTTACTGCAGAAAAATTTGCTTCATCGGTGAAAAGTATATTCATTAGGAAATTTAAGTCATGCCTGGAAATATTAATGTACTTACCATTGACAAAAATCCACGCGGTTAGGTAAATCAGGGTCATTCAATTCTTGCACGGGTTGATGGTGAAAAGGGTATAAAAGATTTTCATGAGCTACATTCCACACAAGACTGTGAGAAACTTGCAGTTGCCTGGACAACCGTCTTGTGCTTGTACCACAGTCTTGTTCTGGATGTTCCAGTATAGCTTCCTCAGTTGCAACAGTTCGGACATTACGCCTTCTTCCGGCACCCTCACGATTGTGCTGAATTTACCAGTTTCGCGAAGCCTTCTTTCCACCGAGGCCAATGTTTGTCTATGAGGAATCGGTCGGTTTGGATATCTTTGGTGGTATAATCTTACTGCAGCGTTACTATTTTTTCTGGAATCAAAAAACACTTGGAGCATGTCGACATATTCGTCATTGGTATAAATATTATTTGCCATAATTATTCTGATAATAAATTAATCAATTGCTACTAATTATTGGTTGACAGAAAGTATCAATTTATTAATATGATAAAACAATGTATTTGTTATGACATCCGCCTACTTTATTTTTACAAATTTTCGCAATTACCCCTTTAGTGAACGATAACGCATCTAATTTTTTTATTAGAAAACTATCGGTTTTATCAAAAAATTACAAGAGGTAAAAAAGTTGCGCAATAAATTAGTCTTCTCAATAAATATTTTTAAATAAATAATTTGCTTCACATAAAAAATTTCTAATAAAATATTGCAATGGGGTTGACTGTTTCACTTCTTTATAAAAAACGCCAATGATCGAACAAATATTGAAAAGTTATCTCTTTATGAGTACCAAGTTTCGTGCCTCTAGCATTCCTCATGTTAAAGAAAAAAATTAAAATGTGAATTTCAATCCCCTCCTTTGAGAGGGTATATCTCCTCAGGGGTGCAACTTTCATATAAGGTATTTTTACTTCATCCTCTTATTTTTGGCTCTACATTTACTAGTATTATTTTTGCAACTTTATTTAAAAACACCCTGTATATTTGAAGACTGTCCCTTCTTGAAATTTTTACAATCCAAATACAATTTTTTTACCAAGTGTCCTTGTTATTCTTCCTTCATCAAACTCGATGTCAGTTTATGTTATTTTCGAGACCCATGAAATACCTGCCTGAAAAAATCCACTGAGGTAAAGTTACGTCATCGTGTCAGGCACTGGCTCTGACATGTCTCCTTCTGAAAAATGACCTCCACGTGAAGCTCAGATTAATGGTACCAGTATTACTTATTCAAATCTCATTCGATTTCCAATAACCGTAAATATGCTGGATCAGATAAAGTTATTTATTTAACGATTCGGTCTAGACGGATTTTCCAAATGTCAGCCGACCTGTATATAGACAGAACAAGGTGTAATAACCCATGTTTTATGCTTCTATTTTACATAATGTGTGTGGTGAGTGATGACGTTTAGATGGCTTATGTGATTTAATTGGTTTAAAAGGTAACGAAACAATTACTTGGTAGAAAGTAAAAATTCTTTGTTTATTGAAAGTGCGTACTATGGATTTTAGTGAATTAAATTATTGAGTTTTTAATATAAAAGTTGTGTACAAAGGTCTGATGTTTCAAAATTTTCTGCTGCTGAAGGATAGTAATAAAAATATTGAGTGGTTTAATAATAATGAGGTAAAATTTGATTGGGTACTACCGTCGGTGGTAACGGTACTACTTAGGTCATTATAAAGCTATTGAGACCATCTCTCAACTGCGTTTATCTTTTGCAAAACGCACCATCGTAGTATAGTTTCTGTATAACTCGTTCCAATTACTGAGATAATAATAGGCAACTTGCATGAAAATGTATTTTTTTTTTGTCATAAATTTGTACCAAGCCTATAATTGACAAAGTGGTAAAAAAATTAATTTCCTTAATGTTACAAAGGACTCCGCAACTATCCTTATGGAAACCGGTCCAGGCCAAATGGTACGAAAGTTTGCCGAATGATAGTCCTCAATGTGTCGATCAGAAAAGTCCATGAGACCTAAGTCTGAGAAACTACTGTTCTGAAGCTACAGCCTTCTGAAGTTATCGAATCCACGCGCTCGATCAAGTCCAATGATTTACGGGCGAGTAAAAGCAAATATTTCTTTATAAAGTGACCAAGCTGGCTGTTTCTTGATGTATTTTCATGTGCTGAATGCGAATTCGTGGTCTGTATCATCCTTCAGTCTTCAGAAAATCGGTGAAGCACCTACTGAAGAACAGCGTTAGCGACACGTACTGCTTGAGCGACATCTTATGTTTTTACGCACGTTGAACACTTATCCGTCATCAGCATATCTGCAGCATTCCTCAGTCTTCAGAAAATAGCTGTAGAAAATTTGACTTGACTATGCTTATGCTGTCGGGCTGGATAAGGTAATCATTTCCAATATTTCTTCTGAAAGAAGATTCCATTACAAATTTCTAAAGTATCTCTAAGAATTACAACGCTTTTACTATTCAAAACAAAAAAAAAAGCATGCAAGAGGAAAAGTAGAATAAGCTTTGTCTTTATGCATGTATTTTTGCAATTTCTGTATATTCAATTACTTCGGTTACTGCATCAAAAAGTGACAAGTGCTAGTGAACTAAATTTCATCTAAGTTGTTGTAGTTCCATATTAATAAAAATATTCACCATGGATTCTTAAATGAGAAAATTTGGTATTCATAGAAAATGTTATTTCCTTTCTATATAATAGGGCATTGAGTTGCTCATTATTGAAGCTGGACTTCATCAAGGAATCAGAAAAAGGCACGGATTGTTCTGCCTAATGTCCTTGTATCTTGGTAACATACAGAATCATAGCAGGGAAGAGAGTGGAAGAAAATAGATTAACAGCTATATGAATATATCATTTAGAGTCACATGGATGTATCCATATAATCCTGACACCTTTACGGACGATGGTTTCGCAACAGCAGAAGTGGCCAATGTTTCCCTTGCAAGGGAAGATGCTTTAAATTTACCTGCAGTTAATCCAGATATAACGAGCGTTCAAATAAAAACGTGGTCAAGTTGGTTCTGAAAATTTGGACGTAGGGCGTAGCGTATAGCAAATGAACTTAAACATCATCTGTCAAAGCGCTATATCGCCGCTGTCAATTTGAATATTTTCGTTTTAAACAGCGTTTAAAATGGTGTTTTCTCAAGAACAAAAAGTGTTTATCATAGAGTCCTACTTTAGAAATGGACGCAAGATTGATGGAATATGGAAGTATTCTATTGAGGAATGTTTCATAGAATTTCAAAATCAATTTCCCGGCGTTGTTGAGTACAAAATTTTTCAAAGTGCAGTTCAGCGTTGTGTTAATGTTTTTCGTGAAACGGGCAGTGTAACAAGAAAAGAAGGAAGCGGCCGACCTAAAAAGCGGACTGAAGAATTAAAAGAAAATGTCCAACAAATAATGGAAAATGCGCCAAGAACTTCTGTACGTGTTTTATCACAAATGGTGGGAGTATCAGTCGGTACCTGCCACACAGTGTTAAAAAAAGATTTGCGTTTGTTCTCCTATCGTTTAACTTGTCAGCAAGAACTTCATGAAGTTGATTTTCCGCGACGGGCTGTATTTTGTGAATGGTTTTTAAACAACTACGGTGAACTTCATAATATCACCTTTTTTTCTGATGAAGCCTGGTTTCATTTAAGTGGTTACGTAAACTCACAGAATATGAGAATGTGGTCTTCTGAAAAACCAGATAACTTTTTTGTCGAGGGCCCTCTACACGCTCAAAAAATTGGAGTTTGGTGTGCTCTCAATCGAAGGAGGATTTATGGACCTATTTTTTTTAATGGTACTCTTACTGCGCAAAGGTATAGAGAAGAAATTATCGCTCCTTTTGTTAACCAGCTGGAAGAAAACGAAATTACAAACTTTTACTTTCAACAAGATGGCGCAAGGGCACATACGGCAGGCGAGACGATGAATATGTTGAGGGAAGTTTTCCAAAATCGACTAATAAGTCTCAATGCTGAACATGAATTTCCACCGAGGTCATGTGATATTACGCCGTGTGATTTCTTTTTGTGGCCTTACCTTAAAAACACTATTTTTGAACTGCCTATTCCTGATTTAAACCATCTGCAGGCTCGACTTATAGACAAGATTCGTGAAATTAACAATACCCCGAGCATCTTAGAAAATGTCTTTAATTCTTTGAGGAACAGGTGTGAAAAGTGCTTGGAACAAGGAGGGGGACACTTTCAGCAGCTGCTTTAATTTATTGTTATAACAAGGAGGGGGACACTTTCCGCAGCTCCTTTAATTGTTTGTTATTGTTATCACGATTATTCTTTAAAATAAAGTTATATAGTCATTAACGTTATTGAAACTGACAGCTGCTATACAGCTCGTTGAGAAATGAGGTTAAGTTGGTCGCTATAAGCTACTCCCTACGTTCAATGTGTCAGAGCCAACTTCGACCACGTTTTTATTTGCACGCTCGTTAGTTTCTATAAATGTAGATGATGCTGAATCTTCCTTTGACTTTCTTACAATGAAAAATAAGACTAACTCTTGAACACTTGGTTACTGATGAAAACTTATTGTTAGTTTCTATAATACTAGCAAATACAAGTCAGTATTATATTCCAGACGCATGTGATCAGCTATGCTCTTCTGTTTTATCTAATACAAAAGTCACGCAACAAAAGCTGGTTCCCGTGCCAACAACATTACAATTTTGTGGATAGTCATTCTGTTATTATTTCTCTGAATTGGAGTGCACCAAATTTTGAAAGGAGTGATTCACCTGTTACACTTTCAGAAAACGAACGCATACGAGTATCTTGTATTGAATTGTATTTTGAAGATTTTTCGAGTCATCGACTGTTGCAGTGACGAGGCGCCAGATGGGATCGGTGTGGGAGACCGGACGAGAATGCTGCGAAGAGCTCGAACGCGCGTCAGTTTCGCCCACGACGAGTGGCGCCTGTTGAGACACGCGAATCGTGCCCGAGTCGTCGTAGCTCTGTCTGCATAATTACAGTCTCGACGAAATGATGAGGATGACCCGTATTGGTGAAGTCAGTCATACGCGAAAATATGGGGTTAACTGGAATCGTTAGCTGCATTCGAAGCATTTGAAAATGCAGATTTTTCAAGGATGTTCATTAACACCCTGTATAAATGGATAAAATTACTTATGTCAGAGAATTGTACTTATAACCATATGACACACTTGTTCGTGTCTACCTGTTCTGCTGCCACTTGTTTGTTTTTCCCAAATTTTTATGCTGGTACGTACCGTTATTAATGACTTGTTCGGAATTTACACCTCCGAAAAAAAGAACGTAACATGAGAACATAGATAAGAATCGACCAGAACGCACTGACGGAAATTTTTTAGAAAAGGGGCCCGTTTCATTAAACAATTTATCATCGAAAATAATACATCGGCGTGACAGTAAGTTGATTTTGCAACAGAAAACTTATGGGTTATGAGATACACTGGGGAGATATATTGGGGAAAGAAATATTCTCTAGATTGTGTTTCCGTCAAAGTAAGAAAAGGGTCAAAGTTCGTCTGAGCTAATTTATTCGGGACATGTTCCCCGTTCTGTTGTGTAGAAAAGGAAGTTTTTATCTTCTCATGATTTATTGTATTCGGTATTTAATATGTATTGTTAAAAAAATATATGAAATTTGTGAAATTTTTGAAAAGGTAAATTGTAAATAAAAATCGTAGTCAAAATAAAATCAGTTTTAAATATTTTAAATGCGGATATAATTCGCGATGTAAACGAATTCAATGAAAATCGTTTTTTAAAATTACAAATATGTATGAAGATATATTTTTAAAGCACCTTGAGAACCAAGTCGCTAGGTCACGTGTCTAGAAAATTATTTAGAAAAAGAAATTGACCGGCTAAATTTTATTGTATCTGTTTTTAATTCTAATATATCGAGATTTTAAACAGTAACTAACAATATGGTCTTACGATCACCTTGTTTTTTTTTCGTCGGTTTCCGTGTACCTACTTCTCCAGAAACCATAATTCACCGTAGCGCTACTTTTTAAAATTAAAAATTAATTCTAGGCCCATTCTGGGTTTAAATCCCAGCAGGCTGCCAAATCAGAAATTATAATTTTACAGAAAACCGCTTTGTTTTTCGTATTAATATATCACGGGAACTACCGACCACCCACAACTTTCTGTTAATTAAATTTAAAAAGTGTAGAAAAATTATAGGCAGATAGTGTTATACAGGGTGTAAGAAGTTTGACTGACATTACTTCAGCATGAGATAGAGTAATCATAAATGAACAAAGAAATTGTATATTACAAGGGCGTAAGATTAACAGTTTTCAAAATATAGCGAGTATTAATATTGGGGAGTTTCATCACACGGTGACAACAGCGCTTAACCTAACGCTACACAGCTGGTGTATACCATGTGTGCACGAATCCAATTTTCGCGCACTTGCTTTAAAACGCTTCAAGAAAAGGAAATAGTGGTACGCAGAAAACTTTTAGACACGGTCCAATTCCAGATACTAACTGAATTGCGTAATGTAAAATTTCAAATCAAACTTCTAACACTCTGTATAACAATTGGGAGGATAAACATACATCAATTTTTATGACACCACACGGAAAAAATAAAAGTAAACTCCCGCGTCGCGTAAGTTTTTATATATTCTGTTGAGGAAAGAAAAAGGTAAATGATAAAGATATTTATAATTTTTTAAATGATTCATCCTGTACAATTTTACATATTTTGTTAGAACTGGTCCTTAGCGGTGTATGATTTGATGGGTCTATTTGTTGTAGTACGGGAGATAATCTCCAAAAGAATATGCTACATGTGCAATATAGTGGCAAGTGAAAGTTAAGCCTACCAGTTCCATTTACTGTTCCTGTTTTTTGTTGAAGTTTTACTACCGACAATTTGTGTTATCATCAACATTAAGGATTTTAGAATCATATTTTGCAATTTTTTAAAAAACAGCGCATTCTGTTGAAATGAGAGTACCTTTTTTTAATACCACTCTTTTCAGAAAATGAATTTAATTTTTCGAAAATTTATGTGACGTAGAAGTACTGCTCGAGGAAGAAACATGATGATAACCTTGCATTTCCCCCTGAACCATCTCAATTATGGTATAAGTCGTTTCGATATCAGTTGGAACCGCATAAAAACGTTTAACTCATAAATTCTACGGAATCCATAGGCGTCCAGAAAAATTTTGCCCTGTCTCGTCTAGAGATACTATATTCCGAGCTATATTCCTATTTAGTTGACGATATTCTCTAATTTTTTGTAAATAACCTTCCCGACTATACGTCGTGATTTCATAATTACCATATGATTGTCAAGTTTTTTATGTTTAAAATCGCATTGTAATAAAACATGTAAAGTATATAAAGATTTATAATTATAATCAGGATAATCACTTAATTTATCGCGAATCATGTTTAAAGTAGGACCTTTATTTTCTTTATACATATTATAAATTGTGCGCCGTATTACATCGCTCCACTGCACTGGCAAAGCCAAGTGAAGCGCGTTCGATGCCACACTAATTATAGTGTACCAAAAATTATTTACGACCTAGTGGACCAATTTGCTTCGACGACCAGCGCGCCGCCGTCGATTCTACATCAGGCGGACTGGTCTACCAATACCGGACTCGCCCAATGGCTATTCCAATATAAATTACGAGACAGATCATCGCTAAAGCATAGGAAGAAATTTCAAGGGAAGTGCAGACGAGACGGTCCTATGCTTTAAGATTCACAAGTTCCAATTGATATCGTAACAATTATAACAGCCACTTCCATAAAATAAAGGGCGCTGAAAAAAACACGATAAAGATGTCGAAATGCCGTTAATTAAAAAAAATAGATTATAAAAAGATATAGATTTATTATCGCAACAGGGGACTTTTGAATAATTATAAAAAAAACTATATTTTTGGATAGCATTGAAAATCTATGAGCTTTTTTCTCGACTCTGGCTTTGCCAGTATTAAATGTATAAAAGCACTTAAGAGCTACTTTATATTGTAACCGTTCTGATTATTAGTCACGGCTTCCAGACCACCCTCACCGTGTGAAAGCACCATATATTACCATTTAATTCGAATATCCCCACGAATGAAAAATAAACCTGCTCCCAATCTAAATACCTTTATAAAGACATATATTTACCTTCGGAGCACAATGGTGTTGTAACAGAAATTTGTCCCGTATACAAACTACACAAATATACGGACACAATGAATATAACGAATTACCTTCGTATGGAATGGCATCTTCTACTGCCGAGGGCTACGATCCCGAACATTCTAACGTATTACTAACAGGACATTATCATAATTTACCATACTATAAATTTGTGGGGGTGTAGGGGCGCAGCTACCCGAAAAGGGTGGATTTAACTGTGGGGCGTAAATATTATTAGCGTGTGCAGAGCTGCAACACCTCAAACGTGTTTGGAAGATCTTTAAAAAAGGTGCACGATGATTTAGGAGGCCATCCATAGGCGTAGATCGGGGGAATATTTAAAAGAAATTGACAGGATCAAGGCGGACTAATAAATAACAATAAATACTACATAAATTAATGCCCAGATGTCGTAGAAATATAGAATTAGACAAACATGTCGACAAATAACACCACATCAGTTGAGGTGACTTATTAGAAATAAGAAGAGACGAATTGAACAGTGCATACCAAATGATGGTGGGCTAATAGAAAACAATAATATTTAAATATTAATTCGTTGTGAAATTCATTTCTGATATAATAAAAAAATATTATAATACTATAAATAATTATATTTTTGTGTTTTATTTATTATAATTTAGTTTTGTTTGTTCTGTGTAGTTTGTGTAATAAATAATGTTAGGCGCCAATTTATAGTATTATACAGATTTATTTAACATGTGAAATGTATTTAAAATATTTAAATTTTGAATTTTCCTATAGTATTCTTAAAAATATCATAATAAATTATGTTCTATACTTACCAAGCTAGCTCTTTTTATATGCCAATTTGATTTTGAAGCTTTAAATGTAAATTTATTCATTATATATTTTTTAAAAAATTATTCTCAAATTATAATTTAATTAGGTATATTAAAAAAAAATAATTTAATAATTTTAATGACAACTAGACTACTAGTGTACTTTCTGCAAATTATATAATGAAATTTTTATAGAGCATGTTGATATCTCAGTCTAGTCGGTTCTAAAGCTTTTTGAAATTAATTATGAAGAAAATGTTAATATGTAATTAATTTTGTTTCTTTACTTTTGTTAAAAAAATAAAATAGTAATGTTTTAATTGAGTTTGAAATTCGTATATTATAATAACATAATACATTATATAATATATTATAATATAATACATTTATAAAATTCTTCCTAATTCCCTATCTAACCTGAGCTAAATGATTGCTAATTACTTATTCTATAAACTTATAGTTTCTTGTTACCTATATTACACTTTTGTGGTCCTTTTGTCTGTGTTGATGTCTGTATTGTGCTTCATTACTTTTCTTTAATAATCTTCTTCTCAACACTTGTTTTTTTCTTGGTAGTTCATATAATTTTCTTTTATTCTTCCATATTCTATTTCACTTCCTCTTATTTTAAACTTCTTTTAATTGCTATGATTTGTATATCTTCTAATTCCTCTTTTTACTTCTTGAATCTCTTGACTATTTATTTCTGTCTCCTTTATCATCACTTTTTTTTATTTTCCTTCTCACCGCACTTTTATATCTAATTACAATGTTGATTAATATATCGTTTTCAATCTCAACCAATCAGATTATTTTATAATTTATACATTTTTAATTTACCATTTTTAATACCATTTTATTCTTTTTTTAACTACATTACATTATTTTTATTCCTTTATACTGAGATTTCATTCTAATTTTCATATCATTATACACCGTCATTTTTCATTCTGCTGTCACCCAAATTATCCTTACTATTTTGTCACCATATATCCAATATGTCATTACTTGTATTTTAACTTAACTTCTATTAGATTTTATAATTAAAAACTTTTAATTCAATTTCTACCTGTTACAATATATATCATTTGGCTGTCTTAATGTGAGCACCCTGTATGAGTGAAATCAATGAAAATGCATGGATATACCTTCGATTAATAAAATTATGGAAAAATACCTTGAAAATATTTTCCAATTTTCACTCTACAATGAGTGAAATTTTTCGAAGTTTGCACCCATTTTGTGAACACCCTGTAAAAGTGTGATCAAATGGAAAATGCTATCCATTTCTTTCTTAAAAAATGCCTAATATGTTTTTTTAATTTTTGAGGGTCTGTTCTTACTGATAGCAGGCCGTAGAAAAGGTCACTTGTAATAAAACATGATATCAAAAAGTAGGCCTTTTTGAGTACTACCACATAAAAAAAAAGAATTTTGGAAATCGGCCAACGCCATCCTAAATACGGAGGTGTTCCGACTTTAAATGAAACACACTTTATATGTATATGAGACATAAGTTTTAGATTATGGTTCTTGTTTTTCTTCTTTTCCTAGTAATTGGTCCCATAGCACCGCGGTCGTATTAGGCCTATTGTGCGTCCCACTAATTAGTCCTTGCTTTCTTGCTGACACTTCTCTCAGATTTGATTATGGATAGATGTTTCCTAAAGTGACAGTATCCCGTTATGAGTCCCGTCACTCTCCTGAGTCGAATTTTATTCAAGGTCAGCAACTCATTTGCTCTTTCCTTCAAAGGATATTCCATGAACTCCTTAGAATGGCTATACCCTGGTCAGTTTAGTTTTTCCTATGTTCTATTTTAGTCCATTCGCCCAGAGCCCGCCTGACCACACTGGGAGATGTACCGCAGAAGGGCTCTGGGCCAATGAACTCTGTCTCGGATCCCTTCCTATCAAGTTCATCCGTATTCTTGTTTCCACAAATGCCTTTGGGTCCTGGTACCCATAAATTATTGTTATGCATTCCTAATTTTGACATATTTTTACCCTTATTATTACTGTCATTTTTTGTTTTGAAGAGTACCTGAAATTTGGAAGCTTCTGGAAGCTTGTGTAGACCTCCTGAGAGGGGTTTGAAAACTTCTAGGAGACTGATGTATTTCGTGGCATCTCCACTGTAGGATTGCACCAATGCCTGGTTGGTTGGAGCTCCAGAACTGCGGTCTAGGCGGTTTTGAACTGCAAGACACCATTGTTCACGTTCAGTTACAAATCTTGATGGGTCCGCATGGGTTCTATAGTGAAATCCGCTTTAGGTCTGGACAATTGACTTCTCTGAATTTTGCCCATCTTTAGATTATAATCGTTCGGAATTGGTGATATACTTATAGTCTGACTGTGGTTTTATATCGCTGTTCGTCATTTCAAATTTCGCATATTTCGGAGTTTTTATCTTTCGAAATCCGAAACTGGGGTGACTTTTTCAACTTTGCAGCACATCGTCAGCGGATGCTCTGCCGGTGGTATAGGAAATTTTCAAAGCATAGACGGAAATTTTCAAAACATACGCGATCATTGTAGTTCCGCTTCATACCTTGTGCTTCCTGTGGAAGGTAGTTGGACATGGGCTTCTATTTTGGAAGGAATTGGTCCTGTGTAGAGTGGTTGAAGACGGCTTTGTGATTCAACTGGAAAGTTGAGTAAAAATTATGGTTAGATAGCCACAGACTTTTATCCTGGCGCAATTTTTTCAAGGGGTGATGAACCTTTGCAAATGAGCACTATGACATACTGATGATTCCAGAACGCGATCAAGTGCGCTCTAACCAATTATTCGTTTGTATTTTGGGGGCGGGGTCGTTCTTTTTGGCAATAGTAGTACCTATTAGTAACTAATACCAGTTCAGAGCAACCCTGTGTTGCTATTACCTGCTAATAGCTACTATTTTTGCCAAATCGAAAAGCCTTCTGAAGCCTTCTGTGCCACAGCCTGTAGTCGTGATCATAGAAGGCCGTTGCACGACGTGGATGACCGGATCGCTGACATGTGTCGAGTTAGCGCTGTATTTATCACCCGCCTAGTGGACGGGACCACACCGCTTGGCGCTTGGGTCGGCGACACGCATCCATCAAGTAGCCCTGCTCGTCAACGCGCTCTAGATGGACAGGCTACGGATTGATTCGGTTATGGGCCCACCAGTGGCGTGGGCGGTTTTACGACTTCAAGGTTTAGTCGGGATTAAAGTAAAAGTTATAAAACGTAGAGAAGCGTTGTCCATTTTAAATCGATACTGATGTTTTGATAATTTTTTGGTACAACGTTCCTAAATTTTAATTTGAATCGGATTTGTGTTAGGACAAAGTTGGTATCCTATTCAGGAACAACATGTTTGGCGGAAGTGACGTGTTTTTCGAAAAAAAATTTCAATCATAGTTACTGGCTAGGTTCCGGTCCTGGTTACTGATCTGCAAAGCACCATTGTTGACGTTCAGTCACATTCATTGATGGGTCCGCGTGAGTTCTTTAGTGAAGTCCGCCTTGAGTCTGAACAATCTTCTTACTCAAAATATGTTTTGAAAATTTTAAATTAACAAAGTTATTTTCTTTCAATTAGACGGTACCATCCGCTGTACAAATAATGTAGGTAAATATTTTACACAGTTCTTTGTTCAGCAAATAACTATTAAAACCTTTGGAAAATATGAAAGCGAAATTGCTAGACATCTTGGGTTGCCCAATCCACAAGAGTGTATGAGTAATGGTTTTAGATGCTTGGAGATTCAGGAGGAAATGTTGTAAAGTTGAAAGGACATGGTAGCTGGAAGTCATCAGCGGTGGCAGTACTTTACTAGAGCAATCAGTTCATAACAAAATAGGAATAGCAATCTCAAACCTTGCCAATGCTGCTACTGATAAACTGTCTGTTACATCAAGGAGTTAACTGAGTGCAATAGAAACATGCAATGAAAACTTTATAAAAATTCCATTTTTTTACATTGGGAATTATTTACAAACTGTCAATTTTGACAGAGTCGCAATCATTTTATCTCCGCCGAATTCTGAATAAGATTTAACTCAAGACCTCAAAATGTCCACAGAAACATATTTTCTTATTGACTGATACTGGTTGCACAGTTTCAGGGTCACGTAATCGGTTTAGACTTCTTCACGTTTCGAGAACCGTATCGTTTTCTTCTTCAGAATAAACGGAGATCCGGTCCATGATTTGAAAACGTCACAGTTTTTGATTTCTATGAATCGTTTCCAAACTCCAGGTGGTATAATCTTTCGTTTCAATTGAACTTGTTGTTTTTTTCAGACTTCTTTTTCTTCTCTATAGGATTTTGACAAAAGTTCTTTAGCTCCTACTAGAATTATTCTTACTGAATGCCCTGTGTTTGCCCTCCACCACATCGATGTTATTTTTTAGATTACACCTAAATCTATAATCTCGAGCTCATGTGTCTCCTACATCGACATCTTGGAACACATTTTCCTTGCACATTGTCTTAGTAAAGGCTTCCTTGTGGTGTTATAGACGGTGTTGATATTGTGTTTTCCTAAAATCTGTCTTCTAACCTTGTATTAGTCGTTATATATATGTTTAATCATTTTCCTTGTTTTCAGGCGTCATATTCACTTCAATAGAACAGCATCTGATTTCCTCGTCACAAAGACGTCTAAGTTAATGTTCGGACACTTTGGTCTTAATGTTGATTGCATGGCTTTTCCCTTGAAGGGTTCCTTTGTCCTAGTTCGATACCATCAACTTTCTAAGTTTGATGCAATATTTTTTTTTTACAGCCTATAATCTACTTTTTAGTTCTGTTGCCTTTTAATAAGCAGCATTAAGAATATAATTACTTGAAAATAGAATCAAACACTTGATTAATTATTTGAGTGCTTATTTTTGATTTTAATAAAATGTATTTTAACTTTATGAATGTTGCCATGGTTTTGTAATCCTAAAGAAGGTTGGAATTAAATCTAAACATTGTTATTATCAATTTATTATTTTTATGCATCTCATCCGCTTCCAAGAAATTTTGACGGCGGAAATAAAAATAAGTTTAGCCGTTTTTTTACCTTAGATTTTATTGGCTATCATATTTCGTAGCCACCCTTGACAAATGAAGACATCAGAGTGGAAACGTCTCGTAACTGTGCAAGCCGAGCCAGACACTTTTATCTCTTTGCTACAAAGGCATCATCTGCGATTTTTCGAAAAGATACACCTTAAATATTTTGTTTGTCAGGGGGTAATTTGTATACCTACAGCAGGTATGAGTGACGTTTGTTAGGTGATCCGTCAGATCATCAATACATTTGTCAAGGATGTAGCCAGTTTTGATAAAAATGTTAAATTGATGAGGAATCTTTCCGGCATTTTGATTTTGGTAGAAAAATTATCATCATAACGACTTAAATTGGATTATCTACTAAAACAAAAAGAAATACTTTCGTATGTCAGTGCAAAATAGTAGTAGGTAGTTTTCTCATTGATGACAGATCATCCCTTGTATACGCTGTTATTCCATGCCTCATGAGGAATGTTGTTGACAAACTGAAAATATGAAGGTATTTTTACAACGGTTTGTTTCCCTGTAAAATCAACTTGGAATTTTTATTTGCATATTATTATAAATTAAATTGTTTTAGAGATTTAGTAGTGGTAATCCGGGAAAGACAATTAGGCGACAAGCATAAGGAATGCTGTTGTTCTTTGAGTAAGAAATATGACATGGGTGTAATAAGCGTATTTTTGGTTTGGTGTTTTCATGATTTTGTCTTTAAGAGTTTGTTATATTTTAATAGTAATGTGTTAAAAATGAGAATAGTTTCAGTTTATTCTAATGGGGCTTCTAAAAACAGTGCAAAAATATACGTTTTTTAAATTTTTTCCAGAACTTTTAATTAGCATAGCCAAATTTAATGAAAATCAAAGTGATTGTAACTTAAAATCAATTTTCAACTTTAAATTTAAGGTCTAATAACTCCATAGTATGAGCGTGAATTAAAAAAATATATAAATTTGTTATTTTTGCAAGTCCTATCCAAATCCGAGAGATAACCCACCATTGCTTGGACACACTGTATATTTCACAAATCTGCATAAAATTATACTGATTAGTTTTGATTTTATAAAATTAATTTAATTCAAATATTTTATTGGCTACAGTACATCATGATGTAATGCATATATACAGTGCGTCATCATTGATTTTTTAAAATGGAACACCCTGTATATTATGTGTATTTCAAAATATCAATTTTCAAACGTCATTATTACGAAAACCGCTGATTTTAAAGATATGGTATGTTATACAAAAAGTGTTCAGAATTTACCGTACAATTCACAAATTCATAATATACAGGGTGGTCCATTAAAAAAATCAGTGATGACTGCATTATGTTCTTCTTGAGACACCCCGTAATTTTTTTTTATTTCAATTTTTTTACAATTTTCTCTACAAATTTATAAAATCTTAACAATTTTACGTAAAAAATATTATCTTTGTCCAAATCGATATTTCCAGTGGTTTTCGAGTAAATTGAGTTTGAAAATTACTCTGCTTTTTAAGTTATTAGGCCAAAAATTACAAAAATCTGTTTACCATGTCAAATAAAAGACTGACGTTGCCACAACGCTTAAAAATTACCGGTGTGAAGTTAGCAGCTAAAAGATAGCAGCCAATTTACCGAAAACACCCGAACGTTCATTGGCGTACATATTAAACATATTTACGGAAATCATAAAGAGAAAATTAATAAACACCCTCGTA
>NW_019416806.1:0-52946 GCF_000390285.2 Anoplophora glabripennis
TTTAGATGGGGTAGAATTATTTTTTCCGGCATAAAGTTGAATATTCTGCTCTAGTTATTTAAATTATAATATTTTACAACCCCCCTAGACGGGCAGCTAAAGAAAAACGAGGGTAGTTCTTCGTCGCTTATAGGTCCCTCTTGCCGCCGTATTTCGAAATTTTTGTGAACACGAATATTTAATTGGGGTAGAATTTTATTTCCGACATAAAGTTGAATATTCCTCTAAACATTTTTAAATAATATTTTTTTACTACCACTTAGACGGACAGACAGACAATAACGGGGGTGGTTCTGAGTTGCTTATAGGTCACCCTAGTCCTTCTATTTTTATTTTTTTATAAGCGAGGTGCAATGAACATGCAAAAGTGGTATAAATTTCCGCCCGCAATTCGGTGATCTGAGCTCCTCCATCCCAAAGACGATTTCCCGCACGTCATAAACCGTGGCTGGGGAAACCGTGGATAACATCACACAAACTTAGTATTAAATCAAAATCAAATATTTACTCGAAGTTTTTCCGAACAAATATTAATGAACATTATTTTTTCCATGTAATAATAAAAATAAATAATTTATTTTTGACACTACAGCAACAATAACGTATATTAGAAGTGCGCTAAAGTTTTCCATAAAAAACCTTAAATCGGATATTTGCTCTGAGTAATACATGATTAACACTAGCCAAAATGTATATAAAAATCTTTTGATATATTTTACTCTCTAAAAACTATATGAATGTGCCTTTGACTACTTGTAGGTAGATGAAAATGCATATATGTTCATAAACATAAATATTTTCCGATCCCTATTTCACAGACTTTTTAATTACAGTAATGTTTTTATAAAAACATATCCTCAAAACATAGGTTTTGAATACCATAAAAAAGCGTTGCTGAGAAAAGTTTAAAACCAAATAATAGCAATTGCATTTACAAGTTTGATTTAAAAAAGCAGGTAAAATATGAACAGAAGGCACTTTTTTACTGGGCACATACATTACGAATATTGTTGAAATAATGATCGCAATTGTGCAATTATTCTTGCTATTTGTGCATTTATTCTTGCTATACTGAATAATAACAAAAATATGATTTACTGGATTTCAGACAAACTGTTCCTAGATAATTTTAAAATTTGATCACCCTTTTAGTACTGTCATATGAATTTTGCAAAAATACTATACAGTGTGTCCAAGATAAGAATGGGATAGCATTAGGATCTAGGAAACGGTAAGAGCTACGGGGTGACTCAAATTAGAAAAAAGTTGTGTTTGTTTATACCTAACAATATGCCTATAGAAATTTTAAAAATTCCCGGTAGTTCCGGAGATATCCGGTAAAACCCGAAATTTTGCAAAATAGTTTTATTTTTTTTATGGCTTTATTTGAAAATGAATTTTAATATAAATTGCATATTTATATTGCCACTCTTTTCGTTCTATCCAATGGTGTCAACATTTTTGCAATCCGACGTTTTGTCTTCGAGGGGGCATCATAAGGTTAATTGTTTTAAATACGTCGCTACTATTTTTATAATAAAATCTAGTCATTTTGAATTCTTAATACGGCTCTGCACGCTTCCAAAATATCTATCGGAGGAAGTCATAATAGTATAAAAGTCAATACAGCACAAAATATCCAACAATTTTTTTTTACTCCTATTAGCACTACTAATTAGAAATAATAAAACATTTCATAAATTCCTAGAAATTATTTTTTTTATTAGGCACAACTTTTTTAAATTATTGATTAAAAAAAATTGTTGGATATTTTGTGCTGTATGACTTCCTCCAACAAATATTTTGAAAGCGTTGAGAGCCGTACTCGGGAAAAATTTTAAATGGTACCAAGCTAAAACAAGCTAAAAACCTTTTTAAGCGATCACAATATCATCTAATTCAGAATTAAAAATGACTAGATTTTGTCATAAAAATAGCAGTAACGTATTTAAAAAAAATAACCTGATGATGGCCCCTCGAAGACGAAACACCGGATTGCAAAAATGTTGACGCCATTGGATAGAGCGAAAAAAGTGGCACTGTAAATATGTAATTTATTTTAAAATTGGTTTTTAAATAAAGCCAGAAAAAAAATAAAACGATTTTGCAAAATCTTGGGTTTTTCTGGATATTTCAGGAACTACCCGGAATTTTTAAACTTTCTATTGTTAGGTATAAAAAACAACTTTTTTCTAACCCCGTATCTCTTACCGTTTCCTAGATCCTAATGCTGTCCCATCCTTATCTTGGACACGCTATATATAATAAAGGATATATAAAAATAATTAAACAGTTTTATAGTAATTATTTATTTGAAGCATAAAATTAATTACTATCATAAAATTCTTAAAAAACTTTTGTGCAAATAACACCTTATCTACAAATTTCTTCAATTTCGTTTTCATCACTGCACTTCATGGTTCTGATTATTTTCAGTGTAAATCATACCACACTTAAAGTCAAAATTGCAGTTTCAATAAAGTCGAGGAAACAGTGGAATGAAATAAATTTCTCGCAAAATGCACATTCGTGCAGCTGTCCAAACAACTGAACAACAAGAAATGTTAATTGAATTTCCGGCGCGATATGGTCTTAAAACAGCTTATTTACTTTAATTATTATCATATTTTCTCTAAGTTGTACAATTACCAGGGTATACAGCGGAAGGAGCAATGCTGTTAAATGCTTAACATTCTTTTTAGAAGTTCTTGCCAAGATATTTCTATATAACAAGCGAAATATATATGTTTGTTATAAAGTTAAAAGGATTATATAAATAATGCCTTTAAAATTTTTATACTAATAAAAAATACTAAGCATAATATATTGTAGCAATTCAAAAGTAAATGTTCAAAACACTTTTCTGGGTAAGATTTTGATGTATTAAAAATGTAATTAGAATTAGAAAAGTATAAATAATAAGCATTTCGAAAATATATCCAAATATACGTAGAGATTTTATTTATATTCCCTGTAATTCGAAAGCGACTAGGTATTATAGTCTATTATTGCTTTCCTATAAATTTCTGTTGAATGGAGATGAAAACTATAGTTAATTTATTTAAGGGCACGAATTACATTCATCTAAATGTTTAACTTGAACCATAGTCAGCTTAAAGTTGCTGAAAGTTTGTTCGAAATCTGTTTTAATGAAGATAATTGTTTCAGAATAACTCACTGTAAATTCTAAGGGCAATAGAATACTAAAAACAAGAAGATAGTTTTCTTGTGAATTCAGTATCATCGGTTTTGTCTTCAAGTTCTGGGACGTTAAAGTACTTTTTTAAACTAGTTTCACAATTATCCCCAAAAGTAATGAACTTAGGCATATGTTTTGAGAGACCGTAAATTGCCTGGTATAGAGGAAAACTGTAATATCTTAACCTCAAAAAAGTTGTGAACTAAAATAATTCAGGGTCGCTATAACTGAAGCACCCTGTATACATGGAAGAAAAGATATGCAAATATAAGAAGAAAATAATATTTCACAATCAGATTAGTTAGGTGTAGAAGTGAAATCATTTGCTAATAGAAAAGGATAAATAAAAGAACTGTTACAATTTAATGAACTGAAAGAGGAATGAATGGCATTGTTTGTTGTTAGAAGTTTTGTTGAAAATAAAAAAAGCAGGGTGCGCGCTAATCTCATAAATATTTTAATTAATCCTGCAGTTTTCTCTGAAAAATTAATTAGTAAATTTCGTTTTTCAGTTCCCCAGAAATAATTAACATCTGTAGAGATAATCTTCATGTGGATATTGCAGCTGGCTAGAAACAGTGTCTTATTATATTTTTCTTTCGCACAACCTTAACAAACTCTAGGAGATATCTTTTTGAAGAACGAGATCTCTGCGCAATCATTATCTTTGCCCAGAGACAAACGCTATGTTTAATTTGAACACGACGAACTTTGAATAATTCAAATTTCTTCACGGTGATGTGTATTCTCAGAAACTTTTAATTTTATGGTAACGCATTTTTAAGAAAAGTGAGTAATGAAAATGAATGAGAACTTTCAACACTCCACAATTTGTGTAAGTCGTGGGTTTTAGCCGTACTCTGTTTATCTTGCCAAGAAAGCAAGCTGCTGCAGCTTATACTTGACATATTTATAAAATATACCAGTGTCAGTGCGCTTCTCCATCATATCCGCGTAGACGTGTTATTAATAGTGGTATTTACACAGCCCAGGAATGTAATACACTTATTCTGTGCAGTTCTTGTCAGTCCATAACGATTAGTTCTTTAGATATATTTCTGCTGTACGAGGAGTACCTACTGCAGTGTTAAATTTGATTGTAGCTCATCCATCATTTTGATGACGAAAAGAAAATATTGGTCAAGACAGTTTTGGTAGTCGTGGATCTATTGAATGTGACCCAGCAACTGGAAGGCCTTCAGACACAATCAATTCTGATGTCTACAAGAAAATGGTTCTTAATTATCGACGTTGGAAACTAACTACATTGCTAAAGCTTTAAATATATCCAAACTAAGAGTTCTAGCAATTCTAGATGATAAACTGGGCAGGAGATTCAGCAAAGTACGTTCTCAGATAATAACTTTTTCGATAAGATACAGTAGCAGTACAGTATACACTAACAAATGTGGTACACGCATTGGGCCAAAAAACAGCCTGCACACAATCCTCAGTTAGGAAGATCAAGGCTACCATCTTTTGGGATCAAGCAGGAATAATTCTTGTTAAATATATGCTAAAGGGCACTACAATAATTGAGGTTACACATTAACAAAATTTTGTACGACTATTAACCAAAAGTTCCTGCTTTCATCACACAAATGTGATTCTTTATTACAACACCCAAAGTCTATCCTAACCTCCGCGACTGTAACATCTCTGATCTGGACCACCGGCAGACTTATTTGCATTAAATAAATAGAAGAATCAATTCTGGAATTATCGTTCTGTAGACTACTGAAAGAAGATTTGATGTCTATTTAAAAAATTGACAAGAATCATTTTCTTCTAATGAAGCGCGTTGCATTTTCGGAAAATTATGTTGAAAAACAAAATTAACAGAAATTTCATGTAAAGTTTCATTGTTATGGAGAAAAATTATCTAGTGCTCCTCGTAGTCTAAATATTCTTCAGAATTTCACTTAAAATGACTACTTCTATACTCAAAATTTGTTTTATCGCTGAAGATGGTTTTGTCCGCAAAATTAGCATTCACTTCCACAATCCATTCAAAGAACTCTCTGGGCTTCAATTCTTGAACCAATTGAACTTTATAAGCATGAAAATCTCAATTCTCGAAATGTCCAATTCTTGACCACAGTGAAAAGTGATGTTCCTTGACTCTTAACAACACTCTCATGAACTGCTTTAATGTTTTGTGTTGAACGACGGCCAGAATGTTTAAAATTACTAACTGATCCAGTCTCCCTGAATTTTTCAATTAATTTCTTCACAGTTGATAAAGTTAAATCACTATTCTCACCTAATCTGACCGTCAGTTGTCACGTTGTCCTTTTTTTTCGTTGGCTTTCACTTTACCATACAAATGGTGCAAAATGACACCCATATTTGTATATATTCTTTAATACCAAATATTTAGGTTTGCTAAATAATTAAATCCATAGACAAGCTAATCATTATTGTGGTATTCGGCGCTTCAAACCAAGAAGGTTCTTGGCTTCATCCTTTCCTCTTTATTTCTTATATTTCTCTTTCAGCACCTTATTCTTAGTTCCTAAAAGTCCCTTTATACCATTTATATTCACTTGGTATGTGGTTTGTTTCTTCTTCTCGTCTACGTTATCCCTCTATTCAGTATTGGTTTTGTCGGTCTCTTTTTAATGTAGCTCCATGTTATCGACGACTCCTCATATAATTTCATCAATTCGTAATTTCTTATTCTCTCACAAATCTTATTTCTTTCCCTAATATATCTTTCTCAGAATTATTCTCACAACAATGTTTAGTGTAATTTTTCTTTGTGTTTATATTTTCACTTCATAAACAACTACGGGTCAATTGCTATGCATATCTTTTCCTTAGCTTTCTACGATATATTTATTTATTTTAATATTCCTTGCAAACATTTTAATTTTTTTGCTATCATTTCCTTTCTTCTCCACCCTTATTAGTTATCACTGTCAGACAATTTTTTAATGCTTTCCTTGAGATGTTAGCATAATCTGTCCATTTCTCCTTTCTGATTTCGTTTTCAATACCATATTATTTGTGTTTCTTTCATTTTCTATTAGCCACTAATTTGTCTGCTGAATATGCTAAATAAAGTTGAGGATAATGAATACTCTGTCGTGACCTTCACTATAGTCATTTTAATTTCTTAGAAGTTTGTCAGTACGCTACTATTCTACAGAATTTGTTAGGGTCATGTTCATCAGTCTCAATTATATCTTTGACTTATGCTGTTGGTTCTAAAATTGGTTGGTCTCTTTTTATCACGCGCGTTTCATTAAATAATTATTAGATTTAAAAAATAACATATGTATATAAATAAAAAGCAGATACTTATGAAAATAAACACGTAGTTACTTGACATTTCTACATCATTTAATAGCGTAACAAATCTTTAAAGAAATTTTGTCCTATATTTGTTTCTTTTGCTATAACTTCATTTTGGACAAAGACTAACACTAAATTCAGCTGCTTCAAAAAATGAGAGTAATACATATCTCTATCTTTATTATACATCTTAAAACTAAAAAAAACTTACATTCACATACAATGTGTCTGTACCTTTTTCGTAAGATAAACATCGCATAGTTTGAACGTATGAACATAGGAGGTGTTAATATAATTTAGATACCAATTTTAGCAAGCTGGATAAAATCGTGAAAGCAAAAACATTAAGACAAGTGCCCAGAACTCAAGGAAACTAATTTTCGGAATAGGTTTGTTCTAAGGGTTTAATCGTTCTAACTTAAAACTTCTTGATATTTGAAATGTTTCATTTAGTGCCTAGTGGCATTAAACCTCTTTTGAGTGGCGCAAAGTTTCTGAATATTTGTAGAACAACTTTGCCGTTTGCGTACGTATAAATTGTTTCCAGAAATTATCGCTGAGAATACTAACCATTCACTGCATCTGTGAGTTTGAACAAATATTTTTCAGGTCTAACATTTTTGGAGCACCGGAAAAACTTGTTTGTTTGAAAATAAATTTTGTCAGGCAACTTTAACTACTTTGATTGACAGTGGAATGTTAATAAAAATATTTAACTTTCTCGTCAAATTAGTTTACAGAAAAGAACAACATGACAGTAAATTTAGCTTGTCCTTTAACTTGCAAACAAACGAGTATGATTATACATATTAATAGTTTTAAAAGTGCTAAAAACAATTTCCTGTGATGCTCCTCGAAATTTTCTCTAACAGAATATCAAGAGATATATTTGAGGTATGATATATGAAATCCAAACAAATAGAAAAATATGGTTTGAGCTGAATGACATGAAATGTATACAGGGTGAAACGGATGCTGATGGCCAATCTTCAGAGGGTTATTATACAAGTAATTTTCAACAAAAAAGTATTATAAGATTGTTTTCGAAAGTTGATAATTGCTCTTTTATTTAACATTTTTTGATTTCAAAAAATTTTGTGCTTTTTTTTCATAAAAACAAAAATATCTCTGTTATTCTTACAGCCACATCAAATTTAGACATACCATCGGAAAGAGCGTTAAATTTACTACAAGACGAGCATATATGAGTGTTTAAAAAATCTTTCATACCAGGTGCTGTAAAAAGTTAAATGTAATAATTGTGAAATGAGCAAAATTAGTGGTATCTCCTTATTGGTGGTGACGCCAAAACATTGTTAATGAGAACGTGTTTTTTCTTCAGCAAAAAACTATTGTATTTAGTAAGCTTTTCAATTATATATCAACTTTTGAGTTTGCTATTTTTTTTTGGCAACAATATCACGGGTAAAGGTAATAAAACCGTAAAAATCGAAAATACACAAACTTTATAGTACTTTATTTTTATTTTAACTCTGTTCGTATTACTCCATGCGTGTAGTTTTTTTGGGAGTTTCTTCAAAAAGCTGTTTTTTTAACTCTCCCTCTGTCTCCTATAATCCGAAATATTTTTACAAACGTGTTTTTCATGATAGGTAAATGCCAATGATAAGTTTCTAAATTGAAGTTGCCACGTTTTTTCACGAATAATGAGGATCGAGATATTTTATTTGTGTATGGTGCTTGCAATGGAAATTCTAGAGCAGCAGTTGCAGAATATTCTCGCCGCTATCTTAAAAGCCGCACAGAAAAACTTTTGTAACTACATTTCGGGTTTTGGGAGAAACAGGGAGTGTTCCAGGACATCATCGTCTAAATGCCGATCGAGTGAATCGTTATCAAGACCAAAGTATAACACCGCTTTTTGAAGAAACTCCCCATTAAGTACGCTCAGGGCAGCAATACAACTTGGGAGAATTTCGCATGCGTCAGTTCACAGAAGTCTCAGAAGGAACAACCTTCACCCTTATCATTTGACCCCTGTTCAAAGTTTACTCTATCGCGATAGGGCAGAACGTGTTCAGTTTTGTCAGTGGTATATCCAACAAACCAAAAGAGATCCGCAATTTTACAAGCATATAATTTGGACTGACGAGTCAACATTTACCAGAGATGGCATATTTAATTGTCATAATGACCATACGTGGGCATCTCATGCTGTCAGGCCCTCCAATAATGAATACAGATTCAAAGTTAACGTATGAATGGGTATAATTGGAAATTACGTTCTTAGACCAATTATACTAGAAAATACATTAAATGCATAGGCATTTCTTGATCTTCAGAACGAACTGCATAATATATTAGAAGAGGTTCCTTTAAATTTTCGGATTAATTCCTGGCTTCAAATGGATGGTTGCCCTGCACATAACAGTAGGGAGATTCTGGCATGGATAAACGAGCATTATGAAGATAGACGGATAGGATTGGTACAGTTAGATGGCCTCCTCGAAGTCCTGATCTAACTCCGTTAGACTTTTTTTGGTGGGATAGATTAAAATCTTTGGTATATGAAGTACCAATTGAAACTCGAGAACAGCTTGAACAAGGGGGAGGTTATATCGAAAATTATTAAGTCATTGTAAATATGTTACTAAGTTATAAATCATTTTTTCGACAATTTTGTTACTTTAATTTAAGAAAAACATTCTTAAAATAAAAATAAAGTACTATAAAGTGTGTATTTTCGATTTTTAGGGTTTTATTAACTTTGTCCGTGATATTGTTGCCAAAAAAAATAGCAAACTCAAAAGTTGATATAAATTGAAAAGCTTACTAAATACAGTAGTTTTTGCTGAAGAAAAAACACGTTTTCATTAACAAAGTTTTGGCGTCACCACCAATAAGGAGATACCACTAATTTTGCTCATTTCACAATTCTTACATTTAACTTTTTACAGCACCTGGTATAGAAGATTTTTTAAACACTCGTATATGCTCGTCTTGTAGTAAATTTAATGCTCTTTCCGATGGTATGTCTAAATTTGATGGGGCTGTAAGAATATCAGAGATATTTTTGTTTTTATGAAAAAAGGCACAAAATTTTTTGAAATCAAAAAATGTTAAATAAAAGAGCAACTATCAACTTTCCAAAAAAATCTTGTAATACTTTTTTGTTGAAAATGACTTGTATAATAACCCCCTGGGGTTATTATGCTAAGTTTGGCCATCAGCATCCGTTACACCCTGTATAAAACATTATTTATCATTGGAGAATCTAATATCAAATCTGATTAAAATTTCTGTCTGTGTGTTTTCACTCAAAGTTTCAACATCTTTGCATAAATTATTCTTTAAAATTTCAATTCGACGACGTGGCAAATCCATTTTGTAGAGAAATAAATTGATTAGATCGGGAAAAGCTGATTATGCAATAATTATATGATATATTTTACTTACGAAAATTATAGAATCCTTTTCAGATGTTCTTACCTGAAACAAAAACGGTATTATAAATAATAGGGTTTGCCAAATAGCATGAAATGTAAACCTGAAGCTGATTATAATATACAGGGTGTTTCGTGAAGAATTAAGCACGACTTAATCAGTTTTCTCAGAACGAAACGCGATGATTGAAGCAAACATGCTTTAATCAAATTTAATATTGTCCCTTTTCAATACATAGGGCGTAAAAAAATAATTTTGTCATAGTAAAAATATTAGGAGATATGTATTACTGGTGTAATAAATATTATTTAATCTATTTAGTCCTTCACATATATCTGCTATTGATGAACACAAAATAATTATTAAATATTTTTGGAAGTTATGCTGAAATTTTCAATTTGATTAGTACAATGGCTTTAGAAATATTGCCAAATTATGGAGAAGCAAGGTTAAAATTGAAATGTAGACCAAGTGACATAACAAATGATTTTAAGCAAAAAGCTGTTGATGAACCATAGTAAATTTCGTTTTCGAGGCAGGATGTAGAAATTAAAAAAAAAAACAATAACACATTACATTTTCCCAAATATTTCAGGATGTTCGACGTAGACTGATGAAAGTTAAACCTCTTCTAACTATAGGTAAAAAGTTGAAGTACAAATGCGAATAACTCTAAAACTATTCATGTTAAGAAAAATTAAAACGATTATTTTTAGAAAAAAAATTTCAAATCCTACGTATTATTTTAAAATCTAAAAATGAATCATTGGCAGATAATTTCTTATTTTTTTGTATTCCTGAGAATAGTTTCTACATCAATGACTTTTTGAGTTTTTGATGAAAATAATGATTTAAACTGTGTTTAAATCCCCATTTTAACTAAAAAATCTGACAGATTATATTAGTGACCAGAATCATATGAAACGTTCAATTGTTTCAGTGTAAATTTATTACAAAATCAAACAGTTTTTGACGAAAACAGATTGTAATATTAAATATTGATAAGTGTGAAGAGGAAGTATTCTTCATAATTTATTTATTTATTTATTTATTTATTTATTTATTTATTTATTTATTTATTTATTTATGGAGAAGGGACAAACACAGGGTTTATAGCCCAAAACAATGTCCATAAATTACTTAAATCTAATTGAATATAAAAGTACAGAAATAATTATTATAATAGAAAATGTTAATTTACAATAATAGTTTTCCCTTTAAAAATCTTTTAAAACTAATGAGCGAGGAATGAAATATATCTAGAGTAGGTACTATAGTATAAGTTAAAATGTATAATAATACACACCACTCTCCTTATAGTGTAAATATCTCATAAATCTGTTCTGTATGCAAGTCGAGACTTATATATAGTATATTGAGGACTCCATACAATAGATGCAAAATTGATTATGCTGCGCACGTATGCAAAATATACAGATTTAATAGGAAAAATCGGCCTAAAATTTTTGCAAACTCTGACAATGAAACAAAGCATTTTGTTGCTTTTTAAAGTTATATATAATCAATATGTAAAGAAAAACTCATTTTCCTGTTAAAGACAACCTCAAGATCTTTTATTTTTTCAACTTGATTTAAAATATTCTTAATAAAGTTATAATTATAAGAGTATATATTTTGGTTACGGGTGAAACAAATATAGAAACATATACTTAAATTTAATTGAAGCTTGTTCAATTTACAGTATTCAAAGAAAGAGTTTAAATCTTCCTAGTAGGCAATACAATTATCGGAATTATTTATTTGAGAGTAAATTTTCAAATCGTCTGCGTAGAGTAAAAATTTACAAAATTTGAAACAATGACGGATATCCTTGATATAGATTAAAAATAATAAAATAATAAATAATAATAAATAAAATAATTCAGAGTAAATGCTTATTTTCTTTCCTATTCATTTCGGCTGTTATGCCATCATCAGAGAAAAGAAATTACAACTCTAAAACGTTTCACTCTACCAATAGAATGGTAGAGATCTTATTTTTTAGAAATGGCACTGGAAATTGTTAAGCAGGTACTGATGAATACCAAATTACTCAGTGGTGTCCAAATTTTGAGATTCCTTACTGCATGATATGCTACATGTTCACACCCTGTGATTTAATAACATATACAACACTCTTGACGTTTCTACGGGTTAAAATTACAAGTGAAAGCGCAATCAGTAAACAGAAAAATGCTATTGGATCCGACACTTTACTGTGAACGAGGGCTTGTGGTCCACAATGGATTTAAAAATAATTTACATATAGATTGTATTAAATGCACGTTGTGAAATAACGCCTTCTGCCTGTTAACGCGGCAACAAAATAAATATTGAGACTGGTACAAAGCGCTGTACAAAACCAGCCAGCCAGACATTGTTATAATGGGCTAGACCGTTTCCTCTATGATTGAGCCCAACCCTTTGCCCGCCGCATAATACACCGTACAATCAAAATGTTATTATCTGGGGTGTAACATACTGTTTAATAGACCCACATTCGACAACAATGAGCGCAGATGATCACCCATTTCAATCCAATTCGGAGTGATAGAAAGACCGAGTGTAACATCAATTTTCATGGTTTAGTGGCTGCAGTGGATTAAATAAATTCAAACAAGAACTGCTTTTTTATTTGCCGGGTAAATACAACTTTAGTTGAATTTATTGAATATTAAACTAACAGGACTAAAAAATCAACTAAATGGCAGACATGTAAAATTGGAAAGAATGTCAAACGTCGGAATATGATGAAAACCTTAGTAGAGTTTTTCTCAGTGGCGGCTCCTAAGGGAGATACAGCCCCTTGAAGGGGTAACTTAGGAAACAGTTTTCATTGCATAACTTCAAAACGGTTTAATATTAAATCGCGAAATTTTGGGGTTGTATTAGTATTTATATGCTTAATAATCGGTATAATATACAAATCAAAATTTGCTACAGGGGCGTAAGAAAATGCAGCACCATGGGGCAAATTTAATTTTTTTTGTACGCAATTTTTTCTACTTCCTGAACCGAAATTATGAAAATTTATCAAATTTTGCATAAAAAAGGTACTCTTGTTAGATATTAATAGCATGGGCCGTCTTACAAGTTATGTATCTGTCTCTCCTGCCGATTGAACATATGACTGTCAAATAATTTCGGTAGCAACGAAGTAATGGTAATTTTTCTCAGTGTAAGAATCTAAGCATAAGCTTTTTAAATACGAGTGAGTTAAAGGGATCATATCGATCTCGTTTGCATTTAATTCATATTTGAGAGTTGTCCTGTGGGGCAAGTTACTGTCCACCAAAATAAACTCACACTAAGTAACACAAAAAACAATTAAATGAGTATTAAAGAAAAATGTGACGATGTACAAAAAGAAATCGATGATGTCAGATGACGAACTGTACTCTGCAACGGCCGGTGCTACCAAAAGAGAGCTTCATCGGGCGCTATTATCCTTGGCAAGAAAAATGGTCTCAGATGGCGCGATGTCGAGCGGGACTATCGCTATTTCCTCACAGCGCTTGGCTATCTCATAGTTATATCTCAAGAATTACCTGCTCAAGTGTATGTACCAGCGTTTTGGTCATTGTCCCCGGATTAGAGTTATTAACGGGTTGGGACGATTTAATTACACTGACAAATACTCTGAATGCAGGAAAATTTACTTAAATGTACAAGGCGTCAATTGTATATATTGTTTGAAATTATTTCAATAAAAATATTTATATCGAGTTACAAAGATTATTAATAACTGGAATTTTTCATTTATTCTAATTTACACCGTAATATTACTTGAAAACAGTGACAGGGGGCTGGTGTCCCCACAGTCCATATTAAGTGAGATAATCATTAACATTTCTAACTGTAATTTAGTTTTAATTATTTTCTGCTTATATAGAGTAGTTTTGAATAAAATAAAACCTATAGAAGCTATTCATTTATTTGTCATTATTCGTCAAAAGGAAATTTGAATTTAACAGGTCGAGCGGTCTGAAAATTGTAAAAGAAAAATTGTTTTTTAACTTCCTCTCTTTGAAATTATAGATTTCATACGTTGGTTTACATGGCAAACTGAACTTTATTTTTAAAACCTGTCATTTGTTTTCCGTTTTCAGTTACTTAGTTTAGATATTTCGATCATTAGACACATTTCTTGCCTCATATTTAATATACAGGGTGATTCACAACTTATCCAAAAAATTTGGGAATAGATGCAGCATGAGAAATGGAATCAATATTGTAAAAAAAATTGTAAACTCCTTATAGTTTCCGAGAAAAAAATATTGAAGTTATAGTACATTCAACCACTACATAGCTGGACAACTGTAGTCTCTAGCGTCATTCGCCACGTGGCCTCAGCGACTTCGAATACTGAATTCGGATTTTGCAATCGTCGTTGCGATATTTACCTGTTATCTTTGGTGTTTTAGTAGTTAGTGTCAAAAATGGTTTGCGTGTACTCGGAGTTGATGGATATGGTGAAACAAGACAACATTTGTGTTAGTTCGTAGAAACTGTGTACAACGGGCCCAAATGTGTTTACACATTGGTGGATAAAATAATTGAACAGTTGTTGTAACATCGGGTATGTCAAATGATTTTATTATTTAAAAACACAAATTAATTTTATTAATTAATAAAGGCAAAAGCAGTTGAATTTGCCGATATAACATAGGTGCGATAAAATTCTATTTACATATTTCTTCCCTTGCGAAAGTTTTTGTCCGTTTTTATCACACAGCCATGCTGATCGCATTGTGCTAGGTTAGGTTTTACAGTGGATCAGTTTCCAGTGCCGTGCAAAAGTGTATTTTTAAATCATTTTCGAACTGCTCTTTTTGATTTTTTTCTTTACAAAATTGTATATGTAAGGGTCCCCTGTACATCCAGAATTTTTTTTTTGGATAAGTTCTGAATCACCCTATATTACATTTATTCAAACATACTTATACAATTATATAAATCAAGCAAAAAACACGGCAAGTACGAAATGCCGACTTGACCACACACGACTGACAAAAACCGTGAAGACCTCTCTGCAATTATTATGGTAATCGTAATCCTCTTGACATGAAATGATATGTAGAGCCTAGATCTGCAATGTTCATACCGCCCGGCGTATGTTTGAGGTTGAACAATTTCAACTGTTTCTAAAATATTTAAATAAACAATTGTGTAGTTTATGCTATATGATTATATATTTGCAACTACACCTATTATTATGTTACTCTACGTAACATAACGACTGTCTTATTGAGCTAACAATTTCTGTGGTGTATCATATATAACTCCTATAGGTAATATTTATTTCAAGTCGACTAAATTATAGCACGTGCACCTGTGCCGGTATTAAATTGCCGATATCATTAAAGTCAAAGTTAAATATAACCGTACTTTAACAGAACCAAAATACTAAATTGTAGACAAGAACTGTATGAACTGGTGTTTGAAATTTATAAATTCCGAATCTTTTCGCCCGTTATAAGTAATGACGAAAAGTCTCTGAATTTTTTATCCTACAATATCGTCTGTTATTTATAAATGAAATCCTTTTTTTAAGATGAAAAGATATGTCGTAGATTATTGAGCTTTCTTTATCCAATGCATTTTCAGATTATTTTTGAAATGTTTATGAATCATCGTCAACTCCAACTAATTAAATTAATTGAAAGTTCCGAGCCAGATGCGTTATCAGAATTTTTTATCAAATCTTGTAAATAACCTCTTTTACAATCTCTTTATCTGTCTCTTTATCTTTATAAGTCAGTTACTGGTGGAGTATTTCCTTGTAGGTATTTGGAAGGAAGCTAAGAATTACCCCAATTCATAAATGTGGAAGTAAAAGTGATTGAAAAATCAACGTCCAATTTCTTAACTATCGATACCAGATAAATTGTCGGTAGCCATTATAACCGATGAGCTGTTTTTTAGCTTGAAAATTGTCATAATAGAAGAACAACATGGGTTTGTCCATGCTCAATCTATTGCAACTAATTTTCTATCATATGTTTAGTCTACAGGTTCTTACAAATTCGCTTCCCACTACAGGGATCTCGGAAACGGTAAGAGATACGCGGTAGCTTAAATGGGGCAAACATTATGTCTCTAAAAAATCAAGGCTAACATGATTAGTTTTCGAAATATTTGAAAAAACCCTAATTTTGGATATCCGTTTTTGTTTCATTTCAGCCTTGTTTGAGATGAAAAAAGAAGAACACTTTACCATGGCAACTTTTTGCCTTCTATCAAATGGCATAATCAATTTTTATATGTAACGTTTCGTCTCTCCAGGACCATCAACAACTTAATTTTTTTAAATACGATTCTGGAAATATAATTACATCTTTTGCAAGCCTTGATGCCAAGCCAATATTGCACTGCCTCAGACCAAACCAGATTCAGACGTTTTGTATCGATAAATTCATCTTCAATGTATTCGTTCTAAATTTTTTATTTATATTTCTGTTTATTGAATTATTGAACACTCTAAGTGTCATTAGACCTTATGAAATCCACCTAGTTATATAAACTATTATGTAATTTTTTAGTAGAAAGTATCACATTCATTTGGAGTTTTGGTTGTTCATATGCATTTTTAATAATTAATTTGTCATAATAAAATTAAAATTGTAATAATATTTTAATTTTGACGTAACAACTTATCGAATTATGTATGACCAGATGTTGGGAAAAAATCCTACCCTAAGGGCTCAAATGAATTTGGTCTATGTTCACTTATTTTTTATATCAGTTTAGTCTTAATCTTCTTGGCTGTAATTTTTTTACGTAGGTACCTCCTAATATCTCTTGTTTTCAGCATGTGTTGTTAGCATTATGTTGGGTATGTAAATAATTAAATAAATTAATCTGAAATTGGTGCTTAGGTATTCATATTCATTCAAGTCGTTTTAGAATCTTGGAAAAAACTAAGAAATAAATCTGTAGTTTTGAGATTGTGATTTAAAGAAGTGCAATAGTTCTTGATTTTATATGCCGGCTAAGTAATACTTAATACTAATTTTCTCGAAAACAAGCATTTTTGTGTCCTCTATCTCTCTTTTCAGGGAACGCACTTCTTTCAGAAACACCATGTATAGATATTAAGAACGCTATCAAGTAGTTCACGTATTAACTAAAAATATTACTGGGTGTAAATTTGTATATGAAACAATTTGCATAATCCTTCTAGCCCACTGTCAGCTACAAAAACAGTTCAAATAATTAAAGAATGCGCCCACGTAGAACATGTGGAATTGTGGGATGAAACAGAAGCCGCTTTAGTAGAGAATTCCTGATATATCTCAGTAAAGACGTGATTGATCTGGAGAGGACCAGATGAGGCTTATGCTTCACAATTTGTATTCTGGCAAGGCTTTGTTAACACCTCCACAATGTAAGACAAAGTAAGACTTCTTCTGCATGATTTGACAATACGCTTAGACGGTTAGACATGTGCCACGTGCTGTTTATTCCGTCATTTCTATTTACTAGCAGCGGCGTTCATGGTCAGTGAGGAAGATGTACCATTTAGTTTCACTCATTGCATAACATACACGCAAAAGAGTTTCTTATTTGTGGTATTGAAACAGTTGATAGAGCATTATCGATTTAAAAACTTCTTAGAGCAGTTTCTCAAAAACGACAAACGATATTAAATTTTTTGATATGAATTTTCAATTTATAACATAAAAGTGACACAAGATGCATAAAATACTAGATTACTGTTTACACTATAATGGCGTATAGAAACAAAACTCACTTTCACTATTTTATTTTTTTCCATGTCTATAGGTTTACTAAGAAATCCACTCAATTCCTTTATTATCAAAATAAAAAAAATGTACACAAAACGTGCCAAATATCTTGAAATCTCTGAAAATTGGGAGTGGAAAGAAAAGATTAATGCGTTTAATTCGGTTTCTGAAAATTCCAATTTTGGCGCACTCGCTGGAAAATTATCACGTAACATTTTAAGAAAGCAAGGAGAAACACTTCAAGAAAAGAAAATAGTGGTACGCAAAAAACACTCCGTCACGGGCAAATTCCAGATACCAACTGAATAAACTGTTTTAGTGTGACGTCACATATTTAGGCAACCCGTAACAAATTGTCATAGTTGAAATTGTACAGACCGAATCTGACCCTTATGTACTATTTACATAGAGTGTATATCACATAGAGAGATAAAAATGAGCAACCTCAAATTAATTTATTTTTACAAGGATTTGGAAGTATTTAAGAACCAACACGTGCTTCATAAAATAGATACACTAATGTGCTTAAAACTTACAAAAAACGATGTAAAGAATATTCCTAAATTTAAATAAAGTAAAAATTTAGCATTAGCCGTGTCTGTCTATAATGCTCATGCTCAGAAAGAATAGCCTCATATGCAGGTGAAATCTTGCTGATAATCTACCGCTGTCATCATTAACGTATTTTCTCTCGTTTTGTTTAATCTTAGCATTTTTTAGTTCTACTAGGTATTTTTATTGTTTTTCTTGATGTTATACTGTGTCAGTGTGTTTATCGAGTGTTTTTTTCTTCAAGTGGTTCATTGTATATGTGCTCTTAGCCACAACCAAACCTTTCTTGAATGATATCCTGTTACGAGACTACTTCGCTTATATGAAATTATCTTTAATGCGCATGCTCAGTAACAGTCATAATTTTAATTCTTAATTAATTACTATAAAAGTCAATATTGTTCTATAAATTTAAATGTATAAATTCTATAATTCTATTAGTTTGTCACCTGGGGTCTGAAACTTCTTAAATCTTTCTAATACTGCCAGAATATCGCGATATTTAAGATCATGACATGACATTTTTTTGGCACTTATGTCCAAAATACATAAGGTCGGAAATCGATCTAGTAAAAATATTGAGAAATTCTTCATGACAATGTGCACTATGGGGTTGCCTATTATTTGGCGTATGTGACGTCACTATTAAAAATGTCTATTGCGTATTGCTGACTGCTGGACTGCTTAGTACCTCGTGTTAGCCGTCGTGCCGTTGTTCCATTGCTCGATATGAATTTTATCGAACAACGCTAATTATTTTTTAGAATTAAGCATAAAAACGTTCCAATAAGTGATAAACATTGGATTTAAAGGTATTCTATGCACGCAGTTATGTCAATAGTCCATAATTAATCGAACTTTGGTACATTAAGTTAGGGATTTTAATAATTTTTTCTCGGAAATGGTTGAGTTTAGGACGCATGTCATATAAGGTTGTTTGTTTATTTTAACGCATTCTATCATCTTTTAAAATTAAGGCAGTCAAACTTCTATCACGCTGTATATTGAGTACTTTTTTTTATTTAAAATCATATTGTAATATTATTTTATTCTATAATATTCAAAAATAACCATTCAAGAAACAGGAATATAACTATGTTTTGATACTTCCCCTTGCAGTCTTGGTCGTAATTTAATTACCGAAAACGCGAACTATGCGGAGAGAATTACATGCGCGTCTAAGTTAAAGAACGACTGCTAATGGATGAACATTTAATAAAACCCATTAACATTAGTTAGCATAATTGAAAGTTGAGAGTTTCGATGTAATTTTGGGGTAAATTTACATAAACATCTCCTTCGAAATTTAGCGATGCGGGACGCCGACCTATTTGCATCTTACACCTGAACGTCAAAAGGAACACCGCGCTGCTCAACTTGTGTAGTTCCGCCCTAACTTGTTTAGCGACAAACTTCATGAAACTTAGAAGATGTACGATAATTGGACGTTTTACACCAGATGCTGCCTCTATGTTTAATTATCTCTTAATTTCGTTTCCACGAGCTTATCTGCCTAAACAGCGACCCACTCTGTTGCCAAACAAAGACTCCTACCACTCGCCATATAAAAAACACTTCACTTTCATGCATAATTTGTTATTTATTATTAGCTATTAAAGGGAAAGATTAATATTGTGATTAAATATTTTCTAAAACAATGGATGCTATTAAATGCTCACTAGGCGTTCAGTTGATTGTTCTATACGGTGAAGAATAAATGGCCTATTTATTGTTGCCTACGTAAAAAAATATCAGTACAAAAAATCAAATTTACTTATGTAGGTCTTTAAACTTTATTGAACGGTGTCTTTCTCTGTAGATTTTAGGTATGTAATGTTATAAATATGTATATCTATACTCCAAATATTTTTCTGCTTATCCTCAGATGTTTTATTCAAAATATTGAGCACTAACCTTACCTTTAGTTTTGTTGTATTTTTTCTATATACTATACAGACAGGGTGACCCACTATAAGAGTCACCTCTCACTAACACTAACCGTTACTTATAAAAATTGTTAATATTTTATTATTATAACTTCCTGAAAAAAGAAAATAGTAAAAAATAGATTGATGAAATCACTTACTTAATGAGATATTTAACAGAAGAATTATTGTATAAGAAATACCAAAAATAAATGAAATAGCTAAATTTTGAGCTGATGAATTAGCATATCGACTTTTTTCAAATAATATTTGGATAAAATCATATTTGACTTACATCGGACTTACTTTAGATAAAAAAAGAGTAAAACATTGGATACAAAATAATTTATTTTTGCTTTTAACCTCTGAGACAAGAATTTAAGATTGTATTCGTTTAATCTGAATAGATACTTATAAATATTCTGGATTTGACTGCTCTTTGAATGTTGTATTCAGGACTCAAGCAATTAAATATACTTTTATGGATACACAGTATTCAGTATTCATGGATTGAATATTTTTTCTATATTTATATCCAATGGTTTCATGGATTTATGTAAGGGTTGTTTAGTTTTGATGTGAGTTAGTCTTATTCTTCAATTAGAAAGTATTCAAGTATTTGAACAATCGTTATACTGCTGAGTACATTTAATGTAGAAACGATGTTAGGATGAGTTCGTTTTCCATATTTCAAAAAATCATTTTAAATTTTATATTGTCTAAATTATTTAACATCGACATGAATAAATTTTAAGCCATTTTGTCGATTTAGACTTTATGGCGTTTCGAGAGATACTTATATCGTTTTCTTCTTCAGAAGAGACTCTGAAACGTTTAACTTAGAAATTACTCACTTAAAAATATAGTAAATGTATATAAGACATTTTTTTACATAGCTCTGGTAGTAATATCAACCCTCCAGGGATCGGAGACTTGTGCGAGGAGGGAGCGGCTTATTATTACTTAGTAGGCCGTATTTGTCCCCACGAACGAATATTTGTTCAAATGGAACATCCTTCATGTTACTGAATTATTAATTTTCTCATTAAATTTAAAGCTTACATTGATAGACAAATTTTGAATCTAAATTGTACCGTTTCTGTGTTATTTGATGTTTTTCTATTTGCCTCCGTTTTTTGTTGCAAATGTAGCAAGAGAAAATCTGAAAAACTGCTAGTATCTCATAAACTTTACGAAATAAACTCCATCATAACTCAAAGGGTTTCATTTACAAAATTAAAATATTCGTACTTAAAAACTGCGTTGTTAGTGACAAGTATTTCTTTAATTGAAATGTATTAAGTAATACAGAATGTGGTTTTTTTATGTATGAACGAAGGCATCTTATTTTTGAAGATGTAAAATTTATTTTTCCTTGAACAACACTGAAACAGTACAGTTTCTTTCAAATGAGGCCTAAAATTCATCGAACAATTAAAAAACACAAAACAAGAAGTGGATATTATTTGTGGAAGGGCGAAATGGGCGGTGACTATTAGACGCCTTCATTATAGCCATCTTTCTCTATCGCAAGGATTTCTATGACTATCTTTATCGCTCCACGTAACGGCCGATGAACCATGGGGACTTTCCGACCCTGCATATGTATCAGGTAAATGGCCTCCACGGCTTTGCTAGCACATATACATTCTTTTGTCGTAATTGTCCATGACCGTTTTGCATGCGGATGAATTTCGTTAGACTACAAAAAAAAAAACAAAGAAAACAGTCCAACGGCGATAAATAGCATGATCTTATCACCAAAACGGGAAATTACACGACCAGAAAATAACTCGTGCAGTAATTGAACAGTTTCTCAGGCTGTGTGGCATGTCTTGTTGAAACCGCATGTCGTCTACATCTATGTCTAGCAATTTAGGCACAAAAAAAACTAGATTATCATATCGCGATAGCGAGCATCATTAATAATATCCGATAATACCTCATCCCAAAATTCACACCAAACAGTGACACGTTGCGAATACGTTTACTTCTCAACAATCATTCGTGGATATTCTGAACCTCAAATGCGACAATTGTGTCAATTAACGAAACCATCAAGATGAAAATGAGCCTCATGGGCGGTGAGATTATTTTATTTGAAAAGTCAGCATCCACTTGTTCCATAATCCATTCAACGAACTCTGCATGATCAGTGAGTTTCATTTCCTGAGTCAATTGAACTTTGTGAGCAATAAGATGTAAATCTTTCATGAGAATATGCTGTAGAAAGCTTCTCGAACTGTCCAGTTCTTGACCACGGTGCCGAATTGATGTTCTTGGACTCTCAGCAACACTCTCAGGAACTGCTTCGATGTTTTGTGTTGAACGACTTGTTGAAGGACGGCCAGTAATATTTAAGATCACTAATTGATCCAGTCTCTCTGAATTTTCCAATTAACCTCTTTACACTATTCCGACCATACTATTTTGTACGAAAATTGCGAACTGTAGCTGTCAAACCTTCATTATTTTAAAATTATTGCTCAACAATGCAAACGCGTTGTTCTTTTGTGTAGCGCTGTATTTTTGACAACCCTGGTCTGTCAGCTGTCACGTTTTTTTTTCGTTAACAACACATTACCGCACAAATGGCGCAAAATTCAAACCTTGCGTGAATTTTGGAACACCCGATATAATCGAAAATAATTTTAAAATGCAGGAAATGATTTAGTGCAATTTTTATTTGAATTACGAACTTAGAATTAGAATTAGAGATGGGAGATGCCTTGCAGATAATATTGGCAACTGTTTATAATTTCATGGTGCCATTAAAGTTAGAAACATGTTCTGTATTCTAATCCATAATAGATTTATTTGTCGATAAAAAGCTTCACATTTTTTTAAATCCCTATTGTGTCGAAGTAATTGCAATTCTACGCACCGGTTTTTTTTTAAATGCCCTCAACTAATAATACGAAATTGCCGCGTATTATCTAAGATATCCTTACGATAATCATAATATATTCAATTACCTTTATCGCAACCGGCGTAGTATAATAAAGGGAAAAATTTCACGCCGCGTTATAATTTTTCATTATAATTGTTATAAATATATGCACCGTGTAATTTTCAACTTATCCACCGCGTCCAAAGCCCTCTTGATCCAAGTACAAGCCGGAGGCAGAACCAAGGCATTACGTACAAAGGGTGATTCGTAAAATAGTCTCTCCCGCACTCGTAACTCTATATTACGCAAAATGCATATTCCGTTGAGGCGGGCGCTTACGCGAGATTGAGGGGAAAGTCCTTTATGTTAGTTGTTTATCTTAATTAATGCCCTTATTGTTATGTCTGTCTGCTATTTACACCTGCCGCGGTTATATTTACGGGCTGCAAAGGTGCAGTGAACAAGGGGTTCTAAAGGTGAAACTGTATTTTCTGCCTGGTCGTAATTTTATCTACAGTAATAATAATTTTTGCAGAAGCTGTACCTTCCAATCTCACGGTCAATTATACAGCTACGTATATCAGATCTCTATTTTTTTTACTATTTAGAGCCATACAATGTATTAATGAGTAATATTCATTATTATGTATGTGTAATCAGTATTCAAATAATGTATACTTTTATTTTACAATATTCAGTATCACCTTTAGACATTGAAATATAATTTCAATGTACGTGTTGATTTTAATTTTAATTTTTAATTAAGCACTTGTTACATATCAGACAATATCAGAAAACCTCAGGAGTCGATTCTATATTTACACACGAACTAGTACAATGCAATACACTTTGGAATGAATGTTGAGTTTGAAATCCAATAAAGTGTTTATTCAAAAATTTGTTATATGACTTTATCCTTGAAAACTTTATAAAATCAAATTAGGAATACCTTTCTATATGTAATATTTTTTCCACAACAAAGATTATTTTAAAAACAAAATTTTTTCGGATCAGTTTACAAACAATATAAGGAATAATTATAAAAAAATTAACTATTAACTAACTGTATTTGATCTATACAGGGTGTCTCATATTAGCTGTCAACCCTGAACAGGCCGATTCTATGATCAAAACTAAGTAAAAAAGTGCATATGAACATGGGTCCGGAAATGCTTCCTAAGGGCACAGGGACCCATTGAAGAGGGAGGAATGGAAATAATTTTTTTTGTAATATCTCTCAATTGCGTTGTGATAAATGAATGAAATTTGGTATACACAGCTATATTTTGATGAGCAATTTGATGGACTAATCCATTTAATCCATGCGTGTGTAACTTTTTCATCTATGACTTTTTAACAAATTGGACAGCAATTTGCGTTTTCCTGAACTGTTTTACGTTAAAAAGGTACTCTTGTTTCAAATCGTTATCTTTAACGGTTTCTGAGAAAATCGCTCTTGAATTAATCCCACTTTGGTCAATTTCATAGTAATTTAAACAAAAAATAATAATAATAATTTTCCTTTCCTCTCATTTCCATTTAAAGGATTAATTTTTATTTAATTTAATTTTTTATTATTATTTTTATTAAAACTAGATTAAATTTAAACAAAAAAATTTGTTTGTTTAAATTTATACACAGTGAATATAGTGTCTAATGTGTTGGCCTTAGCATTTACAACTTGATTATACCAGGATAAAAATAAAATAAACATTTTGATTTTCTCAATTCACTTTGCCACATTTTCATTTCTCATTTACATTTTGAGAGAAATGATGTTTTAATATTTTTTCTCGCAAATTAATTTATTTTCAGTTAGAACGAAGAAAATTACAGATTAATGAAAGTATTCCTTCACTATTGAAATTAAAATTTCGTTACAAATTAAGTAGCCAATAAAGGTTAAGATCAAACGGGGTACTAATTGTAAGACAAGATTTTACTTCAGTAAATTATCGAAACATTTATTATATAACTTTCTTTCAAAGTGTTGTATTTAGCATCAGTTAGAAACTCAAAAAGAAAATACCAACAGAAATAAGTGACATACTGAGCTGTGTAGATGTAAATGAAGCAAAGCTTTTTGTAATTCCTCCGTTAATTTGAACTTCTGTAGACTGAAATACTGGGAAAAGTAATTAGAATATACCATAAGACAAAGGCTTATTATACATGTTAATTATACCCTTGAATATACCTAGTTACAGAGATAGAAACCTGGTGATTATAGAAAGTCACGTTTATCAACTTTATTTTAGAATTTTAATAGAAACTAAAGCTACATATCTACAACTGAGGAACTTATATTTTGCTACAACTACATTTATGGAAAATCCAGAAATAACAACGAAGCTGAATTTAGATAACAAAATATAAGGCACACTTAATTTAATTGGTTTAATTTGGACGAATACAGGTGCTAGCATTAACAATACTGTATAGGGAATATCCTAAATTTAATCTGCCTGGACTGTAATAGACTGCAGATAGATCTGAGTGTTTTAGTAAATCTCTGGTTCTTTTGTGTAGATGACAGTTATATTATTTACGTTTTCTTTGTTAAAACTTTTTTGACACGAACAGTAGTAATGAAAAACAATTTATGAATTTACGAATAATAGCTGTTTACTAAAATGGAAATCATTAAAATTTTTACAAAAATTTCATCCACTTAAAAATTTATAGAAGAATATTTATCATTACAGAATAAACGCTATGTAAAGTATTTTTAAATTAAAGAAGACGATTGGAAAAATGTATTCGACTGGAAGGAGGTTTGGCGAAGAAAACTAACATTTAATTATTTAGATTAACGTTTTGCAATTTTTTGTTTAACAACTTAGTATTTATAATTCATTACATTTTTTGTACGTTAATTATTAGTTTTACTCTGGTCGCAATTACAAGTGTTAAATTTATAGTGTTCGTATTTTTTCTATGTCCTATGTCTATGGTACTTATATTATAATTGTAATATAATTTTTAATTGCCTTATTTTTCAAAATTTAGCACCATATAAAAACACCCAATAGATATGTTTCGATCAAATTTGGTATATGGTTTATTGGATAAACGCAAAATAAAATAAGTCGAACACTCACTTTACTAGAGAGCAGATTGAACAAAAGAAAGTAAAACTTGTTTACGTTTACAACTCAAATGGACTTGAAACATGTTTTGGAATCCCTGGTCTGATTGGGTTTTTGAGGGGGTTTTTCCAATCCATGCAGCAAATTCTTCACGGGTGGACAAGAACACTTACAACAGTGTCGACCAATTTTTTTTTTGAGAGGGCGTATTGGATAAACGCAAAATAAAATAAGTCGAACACTCTGTATACTTAGCACATGTTTATAGTCCTACGTTAAACTTGCTCCAGCGGTACCGACGCTGTGGACAAATCCGCTGATCAGCAGAAATGCTTATATAAAAACGAAAGTATCTTTGTCCTATAAGTATTAGTCTGTATGCAGTCTACTTAAGTGTGACGCTATATAAGCTATATAAAAATCTCATTAAAAACTATTTACTAAGTTTACATTTTATTATTTTCTCCCCATAACTCAACATGATTATTTTGGTTGTGGAAAAACGACCCTTTTAAAAAATCGTAGTAGGCCAGTTGTCACATCAATAAACTGGTTAGAATATAACCTCCCTTCGGGGTACTAATTGTAAAAAAATTGGCTGAAAAACGGGCTCACTGTATACAAATATTCGGATGGTTACACTGTCTGTGTCCTGTTTTTGCAAATTTATACCCATATTTGATGGGACTAAAACAGTTTATTTTCTTAGATGGGTTCGTATAAATAACATGAGAATTCGGTCCTAAAATTACACGAATTTATAAACACATTCATGGTTAAGATGATTTCCGAGAAAATTATTGCAGCTTGACTAAAACGTATGAAAATAAAGCGATAATTAAATTTCGCGTTAAACAACGACTGAAAAGGTGGACTCAATTATAAAAAAATTACGCTTATCACGTAAGCAAAATCATGATGTTGAACGCTAATCACTATAAAAGTAGATCAAAAAATCATTTGAATAGGCTAGTTGACACCACCAAGCGTTGATATACTTTTTATGAGCTGTCAAAACGTAATTTTTCCAAAAATTATTGAAATATAATGCAAATTAAAAGCGTCATCATAGTATTCGTAAAGTGGTCCAGTCACTTTAAATTTTTTTTTCGACATGTTGCACCTCTTGGATTGAAACTTGGCATGATGTTAGGCAAGACATAGAAAGTATTACATATTTTTTTCAAAGTGGTAATTCAATTAGATCTGATAGAAGTCGATTTACAAAATTTGTATTTGCCTTTTTTTAATACTTTTATTTAGGCTTAGCCAATAGAAACGGCTATAAAATAAAGTGTAAAGTGTACATACCATAACATTTAGATTTATTTTCTTAGCTTTTAAATTAACTAAGATATATCGCTTTGAAAGAAGTCGTCTATTGACACTTTTTTCAAGTAGTTCCTAAATTAACTAAGATATAGAGCTAATATCTACTCGAATAACTACTATTAGCGCCCTCTACAATATAACATAGGTATATAGGTTCCTATTGGGAGCAGTTTCGCCATGGAAATACGGCTAGACCCAAATTTGCGTAATTTCAGACGAACTGGCATCTGGTGTAACCGCAGCCTTAGTCACTAGATTTTTACCAAATATGCTTGCAGCTGCCTGGAAATCGGCTTTTCCCATAGCTCAGATTTTATTTACATCCCTCATCGACGTCGATCACCTATTTATTTCGAGTACCCATTTCTTGGAACATTATTACAGCGTGCTTGCCGTGAGGGTAATAAATTTCTCAAACACAATCGTTATAAATGATACTGTAGAATGCAGCGTATTGTGAGTTAAACTTAGCTCATTATGCCGTGCAGCTACCTGAATTCTTTGTCACACTGTACGGATCTGTGTAACAATAGCGTACGACGACGATCATCTCGAGATAGATCAAGTTACCTATTCACTATGGCGTTATTAATAACGGGTTTAATGCCGGCGTTACATCGAGATTGAATCTGATAACGAACAGATATATGATTAGGATAACAGGGAAAATATGACGGTAATTACAAAATTGTTAAAGTGGGTGTACATATATTATCCCGCTGCTGTACTTACTCTTATTATTAAAATTAGGAAGCTTCTGAATTAGGTACTACAACTTGTAAGGATGTAATCGTCGATAAGGCTAAATCAGGTGTAAATGAAGAATTTAAAAAAAATTTCTTCCACAAACGAATTAAAAAATAAACGTTGGTATTTATAATTTCTTATTTATTAAGGCAGTTAGCATACGCATAGATTTTTGTATGAAATTATGACTAGTGTAACGGGTTCATTCAGTAGTATCTAATTTATAACTTAAGATTTAAAACATTACCCTTTTCAATACCACTAAACTCTCTAATCATAACACAGCCCCACAAAAAAAAAAGTGTTCGGACTTGTGGGTCGGACATTCCCATGTATTTTTCGACGCTGAATCCGATCCCGAGCTCAGAAATGGCCCTCCACGTCTGGAATTGGCCCCAGGGGCCAAAAATGGCCTTTATAGGGCCTGAAAGATGGATTCCAGAATGAGGTGAGGTCGAAGGTGCATTCTAAAGCCAAAGCCGGATTTGTGCTCGAAAAGTTTATTGGCCAACTGAAATTCGCCGTTTGGGACCGGAAAAATTACCCCTTAGGGGCCGAAAAATCGTATTTCGGACGTCGCAATCGCAAAAGTGGTATTTTTATGTACTTTTAAATTCTGGAACTCAGACTGTGCTCGAAAAGTTTATGGCTAACTGGAATTCCCCGTTTGGGACCGGTAAAATGACCCCTTAGGGGCCGGAAAATGGCGTTTCGGACGTCGCAATCGCAACAGTGGTATTTTTATGTACTTTTAAATTCTGGAACTCAGACTGTGCTCGAAAAGTTTATGGCCAACTGGAATCTCCCGTTTGGGACCGGGAAAATGACCCCTTAGGGGCCGGAAATTCGTATTTCTGCTCTTGTAAGTTTTGCTTTACAGTCACTTTAAAGCCTTGGATTTAGGAAATCTTGCAACCATTCTTATTTATTTATTTATTTATTTATTTTGAGGATAAGGATTGGGTCTACACGTGGTGTTTTTTTATTATAATTTGTGTTTTTGCCATTTTAAGATCATCTTTGTCCAAAATACCTTTTCGCAACAATAGAAACGTAAGACTTCTTTGCGCATGGAACATTTAGTTGAATGCTTACGATTGATAGAGACAGTTCATGTCAGACTTTATACAGGGTATTTTCTCATTTTCCTTTTAACACAGCATAGAACTCGATAAAATAAGCAGATTTTCAAGCAATATTTTTTCGAAATCTCAAAGGCAACGAAAATAAATCTTAATTTAGATAATCCTGAACCTGCCTAAAGATGTTCAAAATTGTCAGCACTGGATTTGTTTACACCAGCTATCACTCGAAGTATCGACGTTGTATTTTCTATAAACTAATGTAATTTTTCCACAGTGTTCGCTTTGGTCTTATACGCCAAAGTTTTTATGCAATTGTGCAAGTTAAAATTACATAGATTATAGTCTGATGAACCAGAAGCCCATAACATTGGTCCATTATGTGGCTTAACCACCTGTCGCTTCACAAGTTTCAACATTTCACATTTAACATGAGATAAAATTCGATATCTGCAATATGTCAATAAATTCGTTTTATTTATTCTAAATGTGACACATTACTGAAACCCGAAGTCACTACTGTTTTTATGAAATGTCTTACGTAACTTACAGTCCGTACGATATTTGTTGAGATAGAATTCCAAGAAGACCCCATCGTCACTTTATTGGAATTGACCGCATTCAACACTCGTGGTAGAAAGACATTGGCGGCGTGGCGTTCTCCGTAGCAGCTTGCAGTGCATACTGAGTTGTTTTGTTTAGCTGTTGCAAAAACAACTTTTACATCAGCGCTTGTTACATAGACTTATTGCTAGATAACTAGTTACAACATTCTTAATTATTTTTGTCTGTTATCGTTAAATGGAATGAATAAATTTATAATTATGGAACCGAATTAGGCAATGCGCTCTATGGTTAGACATTATAAATATTTCTTCATTTCCATTTAAATTCAAATTTTAATTTCCTTTGAGGTTTATTTTACAAAAGTGGATCAATTCATTTTTTAACTGCATCCTTTTAATGAAAAAATTCCTGTAACAACATAAAACTGAGTCGAACAGAAATGCCACAATATTTATATGAGTTCACAGATGTCCAAATATAGTTGACACGATTTAATAACAGAGCCCCACAAAAAAAAGTTCTATACCAAACATTAGTACATAGATCTTGTGTATTTTTTGATGCTGAATCCGAATCCGCGGCCCAAAAACCGATTTTCCAGGGCATTTTTTAGTAAAACTTTACAATATTCCCTAAATATATTAAAATTAAATCCACACCCACCCCTGCGAGGAGGTTAATTTCACGTCTAAGATCAAATAATTAAAGCCTTGTATTTTATACTACCAATTATATAAATGTGGGTTGATAGACAGTTGATAGATATCAATTGATATAATATAACTTATCTCTACCTGTAAGGGTTGGAAATTTTGTGATTTTTGGAGTCGCTGATTACGAATCTGAAGACCGAATCCGAAAATTCCTGAATAAAAAATGACAGATCCAATGTGGCGGATGTAAATATCGGAAAAAGTATTCAAAATTGTGGCTGAAACTTGTTACTTGGTGGTTTTCAATGTCGCCAATCACGAATAAAAGGTTTTAATTCGGAAATTCTTAAATCCAAAATGGCGGATTGAAAAGTAGGTAGGTACTATAGAAATTGGTATTTACCACCCAAAGAAATGCGGTATGAATGTTTCAAAAATTGAGTCATTTGAGTAAGAAAGTTAGAGCAGCTCTGATATAAAACTTTCTGAATATTTATTATTAATTGTGTTACTATTATTTTAACATTTAATGATTATAGAAAAGGTAGAAACTAGGCCATTCATTACATAATTTGTAAAATATATAGCTCATATAATTAATTAATCTAAGCATTTATTTTCTGAAATAGTATTCTTATCATTAAAACAATTTCATATGGACATTAAAACTCCCCGTTATCTGCAGATCAACCATAAAGTCCTCTTAAAAGAAACAATGTTATAAATTTTATAGTGCAGCCCGCTTCAATAAAATTTGCATATTTTCCACCTAAAAAAAAAACAATTAACTAAGTATGATACTTGTAGAGACAGTTGTGGATAGAGAATTTAACAACAGCGAAAAATGTTAGTAAGAAACAACAAAGACGTTGGCGGAATACCCATAAGTGGTAATATTTAAATTTTACAATGTACTTGAATAAAATTGTGGCTGGTAGGTATCTCTCCTATGTAAATTTCACGATAGTTTTATTTTATTGGAGGCATTAACATTGAACAAGCTTCTTGTTTTCTAATACCATAAATATAACCACCGTGGGCTGTTTAGTGGGTGGCATCCATTTTGACCATAAATATCGGCCGATTCGTGTGAAGGTGTATGGGTTTTTTTTAAGTCTGCAACAAATTTCAATTGAATGAGTAAGGCTGTAAATATATGTATACCGGTTTAGGGGGGCATTGTTTACCTAATTATGGATAAAGATCAAATATCACCCCCACACAGCACTTCAGAAAATATTTTTTTTCCCAAAAAAACATGATAAAAAATAACCTGATATGCCATCGTGAATCAAGTATGGATTTCAGGTAAATTTTTTTCATTTAAATAAATAATTTCTTGACGGAAAAAAATACTAACTATGTTAAGATAAACACAAATACTTACATATAGTATTTTTGATTCAAGGTAATGTAGGGAGTTTCTTAAGTAGAGGTCAAAAATTCATTTTTTGTTATGTAAATGTGAGGTCTTAGGATAGCCATAGACAAAATACACTTGATCAAATAAATCAATTTTGTTGTTAATCGGTTTGGAACACAAAAAAGTGTAAAGAAACAAAATGTGAAGATAATACAATGGCGCATACAATACACCTATCTTATTTGTAATATTTATTATACACGTGATATATATTTTTGGCAAATAAAATCGATGATACCTACACCTCCTCCACTGGTAAGTTTCTAAAGCTGGTAATTTTTTGATTCATACCTATTGTTATACTAAATATACACAATTAAAAACTGTTTTTTTAAGTTTTGACACGCTGTAGCTGGACAATGGCTGTCCTACGACCCCACATTTATATAACAAAAAAATTCTTATTTTTGGGCACAGAATACACCCCTGGATTTCTGACCTCTACTTAAGAAACACCCTCTATATGCTTCCTAGTAAAAAAGTCACTGCAAACTTGATATTTAATGAATTGTTTTCAATGGCAGAAAACGCACCATATTTTTTAAATACCTTTATAATAATTAAAGAGAACTTATTACGTTTGATTATTATTATAGTCCATAATACCAAGGACAGCTTGTAGTATAATTTATAGACAATCTGCGCTGTTACTTTTTTCAAATTATAATATAATTACTGTAATGAAGTGTTGTTAGAAAAACATTTAAGATTTAATTATAGATAATTATTATCGTTACAGGTTATAAATAAGGATAGTCAGAATTCTAACTATGATATTGCAAAACCATTCCATTTTGTAATCTTATGGCCCATTTTTTGTCTACGTCTGAACAGTACCTAAATGTAACATTATTAACATAATTAACAAAAACCGCCAGTGGTGTATTTTTTCTTAGAAAAATGGGGCGGCACCTCCAGTAGCACGCCACTGGTTAAAGCCACAAGGATAATATTACATTGAATAAAAGGTCTAATTAAATGAATACGCTGTAGTAAATTTGATTTAATTCTATCAGCGCATTATGAAGATATAGCAGAAAAAATAAATTTTTTTGTAAACTAGCACACTGTATCTCGAATATCGAGTCCTGCAGGAAAAAGTTTATAGAGCATACTCTACTTATTTTTTGGTAATGAATCTAGTCCTGCAGTTTCTGTATTTAAAGTGAAATCACCCTGTATAAACATACGAATTTAAAAAATTTAAATATGTTTTTGCAGGAAATTGGACTATTTTAGCGGCATATCTAAGAAAACATGGATAAAAAAGGTATATTTTTAGTAATAGTGGAAGTACTAAAAATGTAATTACTGCTTCTTTTACGGGAAAGGAATAAATATTTTGGGACGAGTCTGTGCCATGAGGTGGGAAGAATAATTTAATAAGAAACAGAAGATGTAAGCCTAAGAAATAGAAAATTTTAAGCCATTTAAGCGAACTTTAGACAAACTCATGAATATTATGAAACAAATTTAAATAAAAGAGAATTTATAATTTAACCTTAAGGGTTTTTCAATTGTTTTCTCGTAATAAAACTCATTTAATCCATTAATGCTAATTTAATAATTACCCGCAACATTAAATATTATTCTCGTTTGGTTTTGAATTTTGAACTATTATGACTTTCCGCTGGCAGAACTAAACAAGTCTATAGGTACCTACATACCATTTGATATTGAAAGTCAGAATAACTTCAGAAGACAAAACAGATTTTTGAAAAGTAAACAATTTTTAAAGTGCCCGATATAAAGTGTTTTTCATACTTTGTCTGCTTTTTTTCAGTGAGATTTTTAGTTAGTCCAAACTATTTTCATAAGAATAACCCTTGGCTGTTTTTTTTGGCGTAAGGGTCTATTTCACAATTTTTTTTAAATTTAGTTCTTCTAGTCTCAATATATTTTCGAGAGTGGATTCAATTTAAGGTCCTTAATGCTAATCGTTATTTTTTTAATTTTAAATTAAGGAAAATGTTTTGCAATACATTAGTATTTTCAGATTTTAATTATTGTGGTGTCATCTACTGTTCTTGTCCACTAATGGCTGTTACATACAAAATATTAAAAATACTTATTATTATCTTATTCATGTCTTGGAAGAAGTGACCATTTTCAAAGACATACTTCCTCTAAAATTAATTATTTAAATTGGTTAAATATGGAAATTCTATCATTTGGGAAATTTTGTACTTTCTTTACTACTTCTACTCTTTACATCAGAATTGTAGTTTTTACTGTTTATAATAAAAATATCCGACAAATTGTCAATGGTGGTACAAATTTTAGGCTGATTACCACTTCGTCGGTTTCGATTTCTTGAGTTCTAGTCAATTCGCTCTTTATTTTTTTTTCAGAAGAAACACTGAGAGACCAGCTCGGAAATTGTTCAACCAATGATATTCCTCGATATTCCTTATCCATTAAGTTTTTGTATAATGTATTAATAAAATAAATGAAAGTTTTTAATTTTATTAAGTTTAAAAGTAAATCTAAACATTTTATTTTAAGTAAGCAAAAGCTAATGTAGATTACTTTACTTTTTTTATGCAACTCTCTCAAGTACTTAAATACGTACACTTCTTGAACTCATTTAATTTATTTATACCTATATATTTTTTTGATATCTGTGCTGAGTATTTCCTTTCCTTCACTTTAGGTAGTTTTCATAGAGAATGCAGTAGAATATAAGTTCATTCAATGCGTTTTATTGATTCTCTTGTATGTTGCAAGCATTAAATGTACTGTTTTATGCTTATAAAGGCTGTTACTATTATTATTTCGAGAAAAATTCTAAAGAGAATTCCAAATAAATCTGGAGTACTCAATATATCAAGAAAATGAGGGTATATTTTCTGAAGAGAAGAGAACTTTGAATTCATTTGCAATTATCTGCAATATAGGTGATTTTTATAACCCACTGTCCCATCTGTGAATAAATAAATAAACAGAAACGCTATTATTTATTAAAATGTCGGATTAATATTGAGCGATTTTTGATTTAAACTGAACTAAATATTTTAAACTCTATTAATATGTAGGGTTATTTGGAAATACAATTATTTTATTTATTCATTGACCAATAGAACGGACAACGAAAAAAAATCTACAAATAATGGACTGGTTTATTTTTGCACCTATCTGCGGACAAAAGTGCTACCAAATATTGCCATGTTAATCGAACTTTGATCCAGGTGAATATTAGAGAATACAGGTAATAGCGTATACATATAATAACTGGATACAAAAACAGAATTGTTATGCTTTTTCGATGCTTGTGGAGTTATTATGATTTGGTTGTTCTGCCTATTAAATTCATTTTCCATATTACATTCATATGTTGATTTTTATCTAGGTTTATGTATACATAGCTGATCCTTGATTGGAACATTATGTAACAGTATTAACGATAACAGTTTAATATTTAATATTTTAAACTTGTTTTTGATTCTGATAATGATGAATTGAATGAATGCTCAATTTTTTTCCGTATTTAAATCTACACTGTAAAGATACGTAAAACATTTGTTCCAAGGACCACTCACTAATTATATTAAAAATATTGTTGTGGTTACGAGTTATTTTTGGCCTCTGGAATAAATATAAAAACCCCGGCAGATGGTTTGTTTATCTGTTTTTGGCCACTTTTACTCATTTTTTTAGCATTACAGACACGTCTGTAGATGGAGTAAAAACGCAATGCAGATAGCGGTCACCCATTTGCAAAGAACGTAAAACCCATGAAGATACGCCACCCGCACCCTTAACACCCCTCCCAAACTGGCTAAAAACTGACGCGAAGAGGGGATTAAACGCATATCTAACTTATTCCACTGGTCTCATCTATTTCATCACCCATTTTCAGGGGAGACAAAACCCACGAACATATTGACACGTCATCCACACCCCAATAACCCCCCCTCCCTTCCAATGGCCAAGAAGCAGCCCCAAGAGGGGTTATACGCATCTCAGATCTGTCCCACTAGCCGGTTCTTCTCCATCCCCGTTTCTGATAATTTTGCACATTTTTGATAATATTTGAACTAAAACTGATAGTTTCACTGATAAAATTTTAGTTGTACCTACTCATACTAAATTTTACTATATCGGGTGGATAGAAATTGATACATTATTGAGAAATGAATGAAAATAAGTCCAATTTTTGTTACAGTGTGTGGAATTACAACCATTTTTAACCAACTAAAATGTCTATGACTCCAATGAATACAATTTAGAGAAAAAGATGCAAGAATAAAAAGTTTTTTTTACCCAATTAACGCCTGTGCAGATCAATTTTAAAATATCGGAATACGCTGATTCCCGTTTGCTATGTCCTGCGATTCATTAGGCTACTGTAGGTTTAGAATTCTTTAATTTTTTAAAACTAAACCGCTACGTCGTTCATTATTTCAACAAAATGTTTATCATTCAACCTAGTACGAATTTGGGAGCCGTCAAATATTCCTTCATTTTTTGTTATAGGATCCAAGGAAATCCTTTTTGGCCATGTTTGTAATATTTTTTTCCTGTCTACTATCGCATTCGCATAAAAAAATTAGTATACCTGCTCGTTGTCCTAAATTATAACTTTTAAATCTCCACAAATTCGCCATTTATGAACATCATATTTTATCCTATCTAAAACCAATTCGTATTATGGTACTCTTCTTTTAGCGTTACTGAATGTGCTATAAGAACGGAACTTATTTCAATTAATTCAGTAGAACGTACACTTTTTGAGTAATAGAAGTTCTGCCACCACATAAAAATATAAGATGAACCAATAACATAACTTTATTTTACTTTTATGTAGAGTGTCCCATTAATATTGCGAAAAAGTTCAGGGGGAGTTTCCTTGACCAAAAATAAGAAAGAAAGTCCTATGTCCGAAAATGCTTCGTTTCGGAGATACAGGGTGTTGAAATTTAGAGAAAATACAAGGTTTTTACTAATATCTGGAGTACCCTAATTCCGATTTTTTTGAAATTTGGTATGTTTGTTTATAAAAACGGTAGACGTCTTCTAACATAATTTGATTTATTTTATCTAATCCAGCGGCGTCGGGGGACTCACTCCTGTTGATATTAATAAGTAAATATACGAGACATCACTGCTTTTTCTTGTGACTTTCTAATTATACGATAAAAAATACAACTTTTTATCTCTTTACTTTTTTGATATCTTGCTTCATTTTCGAGCAAAAAATTAATGGCTTAAGTGTGTGATTTTAATAAGTATTTGAACTGTGTAGTTGTCAATTCCTGCTTATCAAAATGAATTACACAAATAGTGAATTGTGCGATATGCATTTTCTTTATGGCCTTGCCAACGGTAATGCATTAGCCGCCAGGCGCCTCTATGAGTAGAAATACCCTAATCGTATAATTCTTCATCATACTATGTTCACCCGTCTTCATCAACGTCTTAGTGAAACTGGAAGTTTTCGAAAACTTACCGCAGGAAACGGGCGACCCCACACAGCAATAACCCTACAATCGGAGAAAGATGTACTTCATGAAATTGAGGACACTCCAACCAACAACAAGTAGCAGACAGATTGCTAGAAACTTAAAAGTCGTTACCCTTATCACATCCAACGGGTTCAATCACTTTTACAGACTGATTTTCCGTTAAGATTAGATTTATGTCGATGGATACGATAAAAAATTGGGGAAAATCCTTAATTTTTAGCAGAAGTACTATTCACGGATGAGGTGAATTTTTCTAGAAAAGCCATAATGAACTTCGATAATAATCATGTATGAGCGGACGAGAACCCAAATGCAATATTAGAAGGCCGTCATCAACACAAGTTTTCACTTAATGTATGGGTCGAAATTGTGGGAGACCACTTAATAGGCCCATTTTTTTACCACCGAGGCTTACTGGAGATATTTATCGCAGTTTTCTTGAGGATAAATTGCCCGTACTTTTGGAAGACATCCCATTGTCATTAAGGTTGCAAATGTATTTTATGCATGATGGTGCTCCACTCCATTTCAGTTTAGCTGCACGTAAATATTTGAACAATATCTACTCAAACCGCTGGATAGGTCGAGGAGGTAGTCAACCCTGGCCCCCGAGGTCTCCCGACTTAATTTCATTGGATTTTTTCCTTTGGGCTCATCTCAAACATTTGGTTTATACGAGTCCAGTACAAATCATAGTCGAATTAAGAAACCGCATTGTCGCATCCTGTGAAACAATTTGATACACAGCCGGAATATTTGACCGGGTTCGCCAATCAATGTGTCGTAGGATAGATGCCTGTATTAGAGTTGAAGGTGCACATTTTCAAAAACTGTTGTAACGTCTGTGTATGGAAAGTATTTTTTCATATCAATGCTCTTTGTTAAATATTTTTCTTATGTTTGTGTTAATATTAATTATTAAAAAAATATTATTTAGTGAGTTATTGTTTCTCAGTTTGTTACATTGTTTTTCCTTCAAATGTATTGTTAAAGTTGATTAGTACTACCCTTAAGAATGTGCATATGAAAGAAAGCAAGATATCAAAAAAAGTAAAGAGACAAAAAAGTTGTATTTTTAATCGCATAATTAGAAAAAAAAATGACACCTAAGAAAAAGCAGTGACGTCTCATATGTTTACTTATTAATATCCACAGGAGTGAGTCCCCGGACGCCGCTGGAATAGATAAAATAAATCAAATTACGTCAGAAGACGTCTACAGTTTTAAAAAAAATCGGAATTAGGGTTCTCCAGATATTAGTAAAAACCTTGTATTTTCAACACTCTGTATCTCCGAACGAAGCATTTTCGGACATAGGTTTATAGGAACTTTCTTTCCTATTTTTTTTTTTCAAGGAAACTCTCCCTGATTTTTTGGCAATATTAATGGGATATCGTGTATATTTATAAGAAAAAAAAAAAAAGTCTGCAGATCTGAAAATGATTCATATAAGAACTTTTTCATATTATTCAACGAAGATGCTGGTAGTTTAAGTAGGAATATGTAAGGGGTGTCAACTTTCATTATCAGTAAATAAAAAAGAAATAAAAGATTTAACCCAACAGGTAACAACGATAGTTTATTTGATATCATTGCACCGTGCCCACAGAATGCCGTGAATCTAAGTTTATTTTTTTTCTGTGATAAACACGAGCTGGATCGCTTCCAAGATCAGCTCAGAACATATTACTCGCCAAGTTCGTCGCATCTGACTAGCATAAATGTTAAGTCTTAATTGATAGCCCAGGCCTACTAGGATTGTCAACATATTTGTTACTTCAGCATCGAAATTTATGGTGCAGTAAATACCGTGGTGTAATGCCTCGCCTAAACATATTTTTTGGATGAACTCCTTTGTAAATTGAAAATAGCTTTCGAAAAATGAAATTGACTGTGAGAAAGTTGTTATGGCGCGACTGAATCAAAGGAGATGTGCACGTGTGAAGGTTTTGATGTCTCAAATAAGTAGAATATCGTCACTGATTAAAACGGTGTAGATATATGTCTCCAAGTTATTATTAGAAGACTTGGAAATGCATAGGGTGGTACTTGATTATGCTAAAAATAATGAAACAAAATAAAAAATAAATACATAACAGATCCCTATGAATGAAGATTTTTTTGTGATTATTGGATATTTGACCATTTGAAAACAAATTAATTTAAAATTAAATAAACACTTAGTCAAAAGCATCGGGCAAGGGTTGTTTTTATTAAACAATTTTTGCCTAAGCAATTTTGCATTGAAGAAAGCAAATAAAAATACACACTATAAAGGGTGTTTGCGAATATTGCGAAAAATGTCTACTATCGCCGTTACACTTTGTTAGAGGCAAGTTAAAATTTAGTTTTTATTGTATTTCACATAAACATTTGCTATCTTAAAGTCCAATAGGGACTTCTTGAAACAGTACTAGCTAATCCTCTTCAAGAAATCTGCGATAAATTTTTCTGGTCAATCTGTCCGAAAAAAAAAATGGGTCAATCAGAAAGTCTTTAACAATACGCACCCACACACTAAGAGAAAACTGGTATTGATGACGGATAAGAGTTTTCATAATGTTCATATGTGACTGTTATAAAAATTAATTACTACCTCCCTAGAGAAGTTAGCTCTTTAGTAAAGAGCATCTAATCGAAAATTGCGCCCTACCCTTTTCTGCATCAATCGACACAGAACCACTCTAGGGGTAAAAATGATAATCCTCCAAACTGTTGAGTTGTTAATATTTAATGTGCGAGCAATCTCCCTAATGTTTGCTGTAGGGCAATACTCGATGTCCATTCTTTATTTGAGGAGTAACTGTTTGAGAATGCGGTAAGTTTGAAGCACCTGGCTGCTAATGCTTTACTGCATAACCATAATGCATGTCGCACATTTAACTATTTGTATAGTTTAACAAGACTATCAGTTGTACACGAAAACACCTGTTGTGTTAAGTGATTTCATTTTTCATTTTTCAGGTTTAGTTTAGTGCAAAAAATGCAAGAGACGAAAGTTTTCAAGTGGCGTGTTTTTTAATTGAAATATCTATCTACAGTGGCACTATGATATTTCTTAGGATCAAATTCAGAAACTTCTCTAAATCTATACTATCCTTTCACTCATATCATACTTATGCTTCACTCAACTTAGGGTGCCCTCATTTCATACTCAATTCTGCTATTCAGAAATGTGTATAAATGGATGACTAACTTCAGTGTGCATCATATCACAAATTACTAGATCAGGGAACAGTAATTCTCACATAAATTATAATTTCCCAAGTAATAATAATCATATTTAGTTCATTTTACCTACTATGTACTTCATACAGAACTAATTTCTAAAAAGTAATTATAATTTATATAGCATTCACGTACAAAATATCCTTTATTCAATACCTGGACTTAGTTACTTTGAAAATATACTCCTAGAATATTATGAAACCACAAAATTAATAAATTGGGAGCAGCATAAGAATAATATATAAGCACACGTCAGACACCACTAATACATATGTCACTAATCTAACACTCATTTGTGAGGGCGATTTGAGTAGATTTAAGTGACTCATTGAAGAATGAGAATTGTTTATGAATACGATTAGGGTGAGTTTAGTATGAGATAAGTGTGAATGGAACTTTAGTGACTTGAAGAATTAAGATTAAATTATTAAATTAAATCTTAACACAACATAAAACTATTTCTGCTCTTTAGTCAGATACCAAAATTACTGAAATTAATTAACAACAAAGTTTTATGGATGTTCTAGTTCTTAGTGGGTTACACTAGATATAATATAATTAATTTTTTTTAGCCTTTAATTTATATAGCGAAATACATTACACAAGTGATAAACCTGATGAGTTCTGCATATAAAGCCCAATGTTTGAAAGGATTAATTTGAAAAAATCCGTAGCTCAAAGCCAGACCGATGCGAATTAAATTCTGCCATTTAATTTATTTGGATTTAGCTTCGCATCGATTTGTTCATTTTACATTAAGTTAACTATTTCCCCAGCAGTAACTGTTTCAGAATCGTTATTTTTTTTTTAATTTGCTTTTTTAAAAGTAATATGTCGATTATGAAAGTATGATCAGAAGGACGTGTTTGTAATTGTAATAATATGATGGGGCAGTAAAAATTACAAGAGTTTTAGTAAAATAAGCGAATATTTCCAATTATCTTGCTTAAAAAAGTAGGCCTAATTTATTTTAAATTAAACGAAATACTAATGGGTTTCTGCTACTCATTCCGTTACCATTTGTCTTAGTCTTGTTCCCCCAATTTACTTGCAAATTTTAAACATTACAGACACTAGACTGACGCCTCATCAAGGAAGAAACTTTAGGACACATTTGATCAACAACTAATGCCCAAGTTTTCAGTTTTTACTATCGACCAAAAAATATACGTATCTGTTCGTGAAAAATTGAAGTAAAAAGTTTTTGTTTTTTTAATTACCAACATCTATTCTTTCCAAAAAATAATGGTTACTTAGTTACATTTGTATACCTACATACATATATTTATTAAAAGTATGTAAAAAAATAAAGAAACAACAAAGCGTACAGGAATATAGAATTAACAAAAATAAGTCTGCATCACAAATGCTAGAGATTTTGTTAAAATTGTTGAACATTGCAAATAAAGAAAATTAATTTTCTAGACTGTGTTGATTAAATTGGTTCAAAAGTAATTCATTGCAGAATAGACATCAGTGGTTTTGAAACTTCAGATTTTAGAAATTTTCTCTGAATTCTCTCTGAACCAGTAGTGTGACATTATACTTTGAAGACCAGACGATACTACAGTATTTTAACTTAGGATGAGCTGGTGTCTTAAGAACCCTAGTATCATTTTTAACTGGGGACAATATTGCCCTATCGTGCAAATATGGGTGCCGCTCAGTTCCTACTCATTTCGGACCAGTCAGTGTATAGTTGTGGTCATACATGCCTGTATCAGCAAATAACAAACTAAGCTACTGCAAAAAATCGTTTGGTGTCCACGTACCCCACTTCACCGGTAATGCTTTTTATTATATTAATTTTTAGATAATAAAATGGATAAACCATCGACAAATCTTGTTACGGAGATTCCGAATTTGAACAAACAATGGTATGAAGAGGAAGACTAAGTAGATAATGATGAGAATGATAACGAAGAAAAGCATCTAGATAGATAACATCTTGAGGACTGAATTATTTGAATAATAATAAAATTATTGCTAGCATATATTTCTAAAAAATGAATGAAATAACTTTAGGCAGTTTCATCAATTTCAATTAAAGTAGGTATTTGTTATTCTTTTGCTATTTGCATAATTCTAAAATATTTTATATCCTGATTAAGCTGTGTCTAAATGTATCTGGAATTCCTTCCATTAGATCAATCCACCTGACCCGTTAACCAACCTAATACAGAGAAAAAGGTGGTGACATTGCTCAGGGGGATCTCTCTAATATGGCCCATAAATGGCCAACGCTCTCCCAACATGTATTGTCTCTTGTTGACGAGACGGCAGTGCATTCGCATAGCATATGTAGTACTGTCTTCCTATTCACAGTCCCTGCAAAAAGGTGTTTCACACACTCATGTTGTAAAGGTGCTTCCTTAGCCAACAGTGTCCAGTTTGAATACCTGTCACCAGGCGTAGATTTGACCTAGACATGGCCAGGTATTTTTTGGCTGTATCCTAAGAACTCCTTAGCAAAATGACAGCTATTTGTTTTATCCCACCGTTTCATACATTTTTTGTGGGTGTGTGTCTAAATGTAAAGATACGAATTATAAACAGACATAACTTGTTTTTTCCAAATTGGAAATACATTTTAAATACGGGAAATATATTTACTTTAGGTGCGTTATTTAATTTGTTACAGAAGATACAACAGTGTCATCTTTTATGCACAATTTATCCTAAATGCCGTCATCTAAAGTCATATTTTCTATGCCAAAGTCCAAATTCCCCGAAACGTTAAAAGGTCTGAAGCAGTACACATTAATTTTGTAGAAACCCCAACTAACAGTTTCTTACACTAAATTAATATTTATACATGGTATAAAAGCAATTTTCACTGTTCGTTAACTTCGCTTAACGTTAGAAATTTTATAAAGCCTCATTTCGGTTAGTCATGCATACATATTTTACTGTTATATTTATTGTTTAGAGAGCCGTTCACACTATGGCTACTATTGAGATAAATCGTGAGGGTGTAAAGACGATAAAAATAGGGAATAAATCAAGTTCATCACACAAAGGGCCTATACGCGCACGTGCTTAACATTTCGGAAGAAGCGAGCCGCTATATGGCCCGTTAATAGATTTAAAAAGAAGCGGATATATGTGTGCTTTTACGCTTTCCGATCGTTCAGTCAATCGAATTTTTACTCTTTCTCTTTTTCTGCTGTAAAATAAATATACCTATAAGTACATTTCTGTAATAATTATCCGGTAGGCAATGCCCAGAATAGTTACCAACGAAGGGTGCCAATTTTGAGCCCAATCTTAGAAAAGTGTACTACGTTTTTTTTGGTATGCTGATTACAAATATGTTATCCGTTTTGTTGTAAATTGAATCGTTTCAGAAATAGAGAGGAAAAACAGAACATGCACCCTATAAGGGAAGAACAACTCCCTCAGGAGAAATGATATTTTCTATATATTCTTATATATTTAGACACGGCAAGACCAAAAGACATTCGTTGACTATTGTCAAAGTAAGAACGGTAGAATGTTGTGCCACGTCATGACAGTTATTTGGTATTTAGGACATAGGCAATACCAAGAAACAACCCGCCAAAGATTTATATCTAATGCCACTTTTGCAAGAGTATTCTGACGGAAATAACTAATAAAAAATACAAGGTATCCATTAAAGCGACATTAAATGGTATTAAATGTTTTAAACTTAAGAGTATGGCAAAAGTACTTTTTTGAAATATTTAAAAAATTCGTGATGAGTAGAGCCAAACTGAGGTCAGATTCGGTTTTGCGGCCCAAAATACATGGTCTAGTCCGTTGCGTATGACTCTTCGTTTATGGATCAGTATAATTTTTCAACTTCAGTAGCTTTGAAAACCAATATCTTAGAAACCGCTCAATTTTGGGGTTATGGCTACTGAATTTTTTCTTTGCTAGACCAAGTACTACAACTTCGTACACTTTTCAAACTTGGACGTTATGGGCCCAAAGTTCCATAAGGCTTTGGCACCCTTCTTTAGGAGAAATTGCACAAAATGGGATGGGACAATTTCCATGGACCTCAACTTTTAGGGCTTTCTTGTACTTCCGATAAGATAGTCAAAAAGTAGTTAAAGATATCATTGGCTGCATTTCCCACAAAAAATGAATGGTGAAAACTACACGCTGAAATTTTCGTGCGTTTAGATATATGGGACGTTATTTATTTTTGGATAATTTTTGTGGTCTGGAATAAATATTTAGTGCTTAAAATTCAGATAGCTACCGATTTTTCAATTACAATCCAATTTATTTTAATAAAAATTCTCTATATTTCAATTGCAAAAGTCTGTATAGCTTTTTCTTTCAAAATACATTTTTTACATGGTATTTACACACGGCGTATGTAAATTCGAAAATAAGAATTTGAAAATGAAAATTTTAAAATGAAGAATCGAAAAAGAGAATGACAAGAAACAAGTTTAGGGAAAAGGTCTTAGCAACTACCTTTTTCTGTATTTGTATTGCAGTTAAAAATTCACATAAAGTGTTGTGCGCTATTAACGGTTTTGCCAAAACAGCTCGAAAGCGGGACATTTTGGTTTTTATAATTTTCGGAGAATTCTTCACGGCTAGCACACTGAAAACATTTCTTGTCGATTTATTTATTCTCAGCGTATACATTCTTTACTTTACATGTTCACGACATATCTAATTAAAATTTGCATTACAAATTACGTGAGAAAATAAGAAAAAATATCCGAAAGAAAAGAAACATCCGAATACAGATAAAACATAGCAGATCATCTGCGATCAATTCACTATGTTTAATGTCGGAGTCAATAGTAAGCAATTTGGTATAAAAAAAATTATGAAATAATCAACGATGCCTGAGACCTCAACAAAATCACACCTTTTTCGTAATTTTTTCACATATTCTAGTAATACATATATTTAAGACAAATAAATGAAAATGCTTACCAATTAGAAATCTCTAGCCTAAATCGTTTTAAAGTAATATGGCAAAATATTACTTCATCGTTCCACATTAATAACGCTACTAGTAGACATCCAATAAATCTCTTGTCCACGCATTTTAGAGAAATCCAATATATAGAATGTTTTTTAAGTTAAAAGTTGAGTTATAACTATAACTGAAAAAGTATGTCATAGAAAAGTATCTCTGGATGTCTTAAAGAACCAAGATATTAAGGTGCGGTTTTCAGAGGTCATTATTTCTTGAAAACTCGATCTACTTGTTATTTATCTTCTCGAAAAATAAGAAAAACCTCCTAAAAGTGTTGAAATTGATTGCCCTGTATAAGCTCAGAATTGTGTCAATCGCGTAACATGCTGTAAAAACGTTTGGTAAAACCAAAAATATTGAATTGTTAATACATTTTAATGTCACTGATTATATTCGGAGGATTAGGTTTCAGAATCTTCAACTAACAGAAGAAATCACCTCTAATTAAAATTTTTGTATCTCTTGAAGTGTTTCGTGGAATACACGGATGTCGAATAAAAATCAAAAGCAGATCAAAGCCAATATTTTTCTCCTGTTTTCCATCAAGTTCAATTCCAATTTTGTAGACGATTTGTCGATTTACTGTTTTCCTTTTTATTAATGGAATTTGTTGTAAAATTTCCAATTATTTCGATTTTCAATTATGGTCCACTACTAATGAACAATGTTTGGATCTTTAGCCCTCCATCATACAATTTATAAAAAAAAAAAAATTGTAAAGAAAAGAAATTTTTAATTGTAAACGCTATAAAATCCTTATAATTCTGAAGTCACTTACTAAATTTTGTTAAATTTAAAAAATTTGAAATTGGTATGTCTAGTTGTGTCTGAGTAAGTGTAAGTATTAAAAGCTGTTTCACCTCTCATATCTAAATGGTGATGAGTACTTAGGGATCAATAAAAAACAAGATTTTTAAGGTTATCTAGTACATATTTACACTCTTTGTAAAATGAGTGGTTGCAACATAAAATTTATACAAAAACTTGTATTTTGAGTAACACATGTAAATAAATATTTTATTTAGTTTCAAAGTATATTTTGATAAACCTTCAGGAATAGTATCCATTCCAATATCTAAAATATATTCACAAATACAAGTTCACGTTGAACAGACGTCTTTCTATAATGTAGAATTTGATTTTACTGTTTGGATCGAACAAGACTTTATCGAATTTGTTTGAAATGTTATAGAGAGTGCACTCCTAACTTGCCCAGAAGATTTACGAATGCAAATCCTTAACGTTCGGTCTAATTTGTATCCTTTATGTGGCGTAGTCTATAATCTATACGAAGGGATGAGCCTCACAAAGAGGGTTAGCTAGTTTTCTCATCATTTTCATAAAAGGGGTGCTCTGCAGACCGAAGGAGACTAAAGCAGATTTTCGCATTATCCATAAGTTTACAATGTTCACTTGTTTATTATGCTAGAGTTGCACATGGCGAATAAAATGTTGATAAAATGAAGTGATAGACTAGTACTTCCAAATGCAAAGTTGTAGGAATTAACTTGATTAAGAAAAATTTGCAAATAATTATTTCCGGTGTAGCCAGATTTCTGCAGTAGCTACAAAAACGATATTTTTTTTAATGGCAACACCGTATTTTTTTAACATAATTTGACAAACCTTCAAATTCTAAATAAAAAATGTTATGTCACATTTTCTTATTGGAGTAGCCGTTTTCGAACAAACAGCAAAAACAACGAAAATAATCTGCAGTCAGTCGGCAGGAACTAAAAGAAGCTAAAACAGCAATAGTAGGCCTTGGATATTAAACGAAAATTGTGTTGTTTGAAAGGAGCTATCATTATTGTATTGTCATTGTGTTATTTGAAAGCTGCGCTATTTGAATGTGTCTAAAAATACCTTTTTTTCAGTTGCATTGTAGAAAATATGCAGAGGTACATATATCTTGGTCAATTTAAGGCTACATTTTTGTGAGTTGGAAGATAAACTGAATTTTAAGAAGGATGCCTTTTTCCCATAAAATTAAAAATAAAAGATCGTATATTAATTTTTTGTTAAAAATTGCTAATGAAAACAAACATATTTCACTCACATTTACATGAAACAATAATATTATTTCGCTTCTTCTAATAATACAGATTGTCATCAAGAGGAAAATGAAGAATCATTTAAATTAGTATTAACAACAGTACAATTTAAATTCAACTGCACCGCCTATACTAATGCTAGTGGATGGATAGATGGTGCAACCATTATTCATAGCTTTTGTTCGATACAACACCGTGTCCAATGCCTTCTGCGATCGATACGGCTGCCCCTCAGAGACAATTCACTCTTAATCTGATTGATTAGTTTAGTTTGTATGCCTATGGGGGTTCACGTTTTGTCAGTTTTGTTTTGGTTTTCAATTAAATCGACAAATGATCTCTATCGACAATTGGACAGAATTTCATTCGGAGTATATTAACTGTTGGTTTTGTACTAATTTGTTCAATTCGAAACGTAACATCTTGTTTGTTTTTAAAATTATACATTATGACATATCTACAAGTTTAAAATACTAGAAAACCTGGCGTATAATTTTTTTTCTATAATTGAAGATAAAACATCAGTCCAACAATAAAGGCAATAACTTGATTTCGCAAAAAAATAATAGCGATCAAGATATAACCTATATAAGCTCTCAATTTGATGAAGTTTTATCAGTTGTTCTGTTTTTTTACTCATCATTTAATTTTAATTAGTGAAATTTGGCTTTTCTGGATAATATTTCAAGTATCCAGGTTAAACTATCTACAGGATGGATATACTACTTAAAACTACGGACCAAATATATATTTATCTAATTGATCAAATCAACATATTTTCTCATAAAATACCCGACACTGACTTTCACTATCTAAGACTAGACAAAAATAATTTCTTTCTAAACTTTACTTGTGTCTGTCGTCCAGCCAAGTCAATTATGGAGAACGATCTAATTATGTTACAAAAATTGAATGAAATACCGTTCTAAAATAATTTAACTATTACAGGTGACTTTAATAGCCCTGAAATAAACTGGCCCATCTCACATATTCCTGACTTCTAAAGTAAAACTTCTGAACTATAAATATTATGTATGGATTTTTTTCGCCCACTCAGATAATAAAGAAATCAATGGTGCGTTTTTCCTTTTGAATTGGAATATTACTACTTAGTGATACCTCTGATGTTTTAATGTAAACTGGAAAAGTGTTTATCAAATTACAGACACATGTATCTCCAACAGTACACAACACAGATAAATATGAAAGAACCACTTCAAACTTTGTACAGATTTGCAATTCTTACATATGGTTGATTACAAAAGAAACCTCTGGAGAAAATATAATCGCATTAACTATATTCAAGATTTTTTGGCTCATAACTTTCAATGAACATTTAATTAACACATGAAAATATTGTGAAACATCTATTGTTAACAGTGGAAAACTACAAAGAACTTTTGAAATACGAGTATATTCGTTCATCTTTGATTCATAAAGTTTCCATAACTTTTCGCCAATATGAAAATGTAACTTTAAATGTAACAAATGATGAAACCACGGATATTCTCTGTCATACCTTTTCTTAAATATTACCTACACGAAATTACGAACCACTTTTACTTCGGGTTTCATGGCTCTGTCGGAATGAACGTGTATTAAAATTGCTCCGTTAATTTCTGTGATTTCGTGGTTAAAACTGTGCAAAGTAGTAAGATAAAAACTGTGAGTGTGTAGCTAAGTCCTTTCTGCATTGAGTTTGTGCAATCAATTTTTCTTTTTTTCTACATAATGTCCACTCGAAATAAAATTGAGTTTCAGTCTTTAGTTAAGGATACAATAACGGAATTGTTTTCAAGTGAACAATTTGTGGGACAAATTATAAAAACTATTAGTGATAAGCTGGAGCAAAAACTCTCTAAAATTCAAACAGACCTTGACGAGCAAAACATTAAGTTGAATGATCTTGAGCAAAAAATAGAGGATAATCCGAATACAAATCCAAAAGCTCAAGTAATCGAGCTTCTAAATATGAACACGTCACTCAACCTTCATGTTGAAGACATACTTCTGTCGAATAGAGTTGGCAACCATCTTGGTAAAAAATCTAGACCAGTTATTGTCGGATTTGTCAATCATGATCTCAAGGTTCGCTTATTGAAAAACGCGAAGAGATTTAAAGGGAAAAATATTTTCATAGCCGAGGACCTCACGGTTAATAGAAGAAAAATCCTGTCATCTGCCAAGGCAACTGTAGGAGGAAAAAATGCATGGACTTTTAAGGGACAGCTGTACGTTAAACTGAACGGGCGTTCTTTTAAGATACACAGTATGGATGACATAAATCGGTATATGCAGGAGCACAATTCTTAAACTATGTTTAGGGGCAATTATGATACAGATTCTAATTCTCACTTATCTTATTTTCTTTTTTTCCATTTTTTATCTTATTTTTCTTGTAATTAAATTTATTTCTATATTCATTGTATTATTAATTTTAGTTTAAATTTATTTCTTACAAGCTTGTTAATATTCAATCTCTACATAATGTTGGAATTACTAAATGAGCTAGATAATTATGAACGGGAAGACGCAGTTGTGTGTGATGATGTAATTGACTGTGTTGGGTATATCAAAGACGATAATAATTTTAATATTGTTCATTTTAACATCAGTAGTTTAAAAAAAATTTTTGATCAACTTCTATTATATCTTCAGACGTTTGATATTGACAATATTGATGTAATTATACTCTCTGAAACATGGAATTTAGATAATTTTGAATATTTTGCAATTCCAAATTTTACTGGCTATTATAATCAATCAACATCGGATGGTGATAAATCGGATGGTGTAGTTGTTTTTGTAAAGAGTCATATTCGGTGTACCTCTGATATTGTTCAATTGTCTGAGTTGAAATTACTGGAAATCTCTTTTACATTGAATGATGTAAGATTTACATTGATAGCTTGTTATAGGCCACCGAAATCTGACTTAAAGACATATATAGGGGATTTGCAGACCTATTTTTTGAATTTGAGAAAATGTGATGTCAAAATTCTTATAGGTGACATTAATATCGATTTGTTGAAAACAGCTGATTCTTACGTGAACAGTTATATATGCGCCCTGGCTGAATTTGATCTATTTCCATATATTATTAATAAACCTACCAGAGTTACAGACGATTCTTCCACGTTAATTGATCATATATTTGTTGGGATTCCCAAAATCAATTGTTTAGCAAAAATTAAATTGCAATCATATATAATTAAAACAAATCTGACCGATCACTACACAGTTCTGTTATGCATAAATATGAAAACTAATGTAAAAAATAACTCGAAGAATGCTTCTGATGAAGACATAAAATTTACAAACTATTTAACTCTTGAAAATTATTTTAAACATGAAAATTGGGCAGAAGTTTTTAATCAGAATGACCCTAACGCCTTTATTATCAATAAAGTTCTTGATTATATCAATAGAAGTACCACTATAAAACATCTAATAAAAGAAAATATTAAATTAAAACCTTGGATGACGCAGGGACTTCTTAATTCCATTCGCCATAGGGATTGTCTAAAAAGAGAGTTTAATAGGACAGGTACAGAGACTTAAAAATCTGCATACAAAACTTACAGAAATTTTCTCAACAGTTTACTTAAACAAACTAAATCCTCATACTATCATAATAAGATTTCAGAGGCACAAAATAATTATAGAAAAATATGGCGTGAGATTAATGCTATAACTAACTCCGATTCTGATATTAGGAGTAAATCATCTTTTTGTATTATAAATAACGACAATCATCAAATTTTAACTGATGCAGCGAAAATGGCGAGTGGGATTGATAAGATTCCTTTTGATATCTCAGTCAGAAACGAACTTAATATTAGCGAGTCCCTTTTTCTACCTCCTACTAATAGAAATGATATTGTCTCAATAATTTCGAACTTAAAAAATAATTCCTGTCCAGGCCCTGATGGAGTACCTGTTTATATCGTAAAAAAATTTCATATGTATTTCATTGACCCATTGGTGTATATAATAAATTTAACTTTTTCTACAGGGCTTGTTCCTGAAGCATTTAAGGAGTCTGTAACTGTTCCTATTTTTAAATCTGGTGATAAAAAACTAGTAACTAATTATCGGCCAATCACCCTTATAAACAATTTTGCTAAGGTGTTTGAGAAAGCATTGAAAAATAAGTTGCAATATTTTTTAGAGAAGAATAAAATTTTAGCTAGTGGTCAGTATGGTTTTAGAGAACAAATGTCAACGGAAGACGCTGTTCATCAACTTGTATGTGATATTGTTGAAAAATTAGACAAGCAAAAAAAATGTTTAACAGTCTTTCTTGACCTCGCCAAAGCATTCGACACAGTTAATCATCCTATTTTGTTCGAACGTTTGGAGGATGCTGGTATTAGGAGTGTACCTTTAGAATTACTTAAAAACTATTTAACAGATAGACATCAGGTTGTAAAAGTAATTCATGTATGTAGTAACTCATTACCGGTTACCATGGGCGTACCTCAGGGCACAGTCTTGGGACCTATTTTGTTTCTAGTTTATATAAATAATATCTCTAAATTATCAGATACCACTGCTACAGTTATTTCATATGCAGACGACACTGCTATATTGTTTACTGGTGATTATTGGCCTGAGGTATACCACAAAGCTGAAACAGAACTTAAAATATTTTCTAATTGGTTGAGTTGCAGCCTCCTTAGTCTTAACGTGGAGAAGACTAGATTTATTGCTTTTACTTCATCAATAACTGAGCAGCCTTCTATTGATATTATTAAAATTCACAAACATTCTTGTACAAACCTCTTAAATTGTCCATGTCCTAATATTAAAAAAGTAAATTCTCTAAAATATTTAGGAATAATGATAGATCAATTTCTACGATGGGCTGAGCATGTTGAATACACTGTAAAAAAATTAAGAAAACTCAATTACAAATTTTACCAATTAAGGGACATTCTGGATAGAAAACATATATTTATTGTTTATGAGGCGCTAGCAGTGTCTGTTTTAAGATATTGTATAACTGTATGGGGTGGTTTATGTAAGTCATTGATCCATAGTTTAAATGTTGTACAAAATAGTATATTGAAAATTATGTTAAAAAAAATAAGATTTATTCAACGGAAACTTTGTATAAAGAAGCCAATGTCTTTAAACTTAGAGAATTGTTTGTTTATCAATGTTTAATACGAGTATTTAGTATTGGTATTCCTTATATTTCCCATCCCCATAACACTCGTTCTTTGGCCAATATTAATACAGTCATCCCCCGTTGTAAAAAGAGTCACTCTCAAAAATTCTTATCTTATTTGGGTCCTAAACTATTTAATATATTGCCT
>NW_019416806.1:53091-54555 GCF_000390285.2 Anoplophora glabripennis
GTTCTACGAAAAAATGTCAAGAGACAAAAAGTGTTTATTTTTGCCCAATTTACCTTGGAAAATTGTTTGCAGAGCGTTTTTTTGCAATATTTTTATTTTGCAATTTTTTTGTTAATAACAAATTACCTGCCACTCGGACACAAAGATGTTACTTAGGTTTTTTGTTCGCAATAACTCAATGCATCGATTACAAAAGGTTTCATCCTGGCCTCTCCTCGTGGTCGGTGACCTTGATTTTCTAAGCATCTTTTTAGGGGTGGACCGTTCGTCTATAATATTAATGTTAGTCATTGCGTCGGTTCAAAAATGAGCTAATACGTATATTAAGTTTTGTTTTAAACTTTGTAAACCTTTTACAGAAACGTTTCAATTAATGAACCAAGTTTATGATGATTGTTTATCCCGTGAAAGAGTTCATGAGTGGCATACTTGGTTTAAAAACTGTCGTGAGGACATAAATGATGAGCAAAATGTGGGCCAACAGAAATTCGTGATCAGCCAAAATCTTCATTGAAATTCATGGAATTGCAATTGAGCATCTCAAAAACATCAATTTATCGCATCCTGGCCGAACATTTGGGCCACAAGAAAGTGCATGCACGGTTTGTTTCGCATGAGATGACTGCTGTGTTCAGAATTCAACATTCGAGGTACATCATCAAGGAGGACATAAAGGGACAAGAACTTCCTTTACTTTACTTCCATAGTGATTGGTGATGAATCGTGGTGTTTTCAATAAGATCTAGAAATCAAGCACCAAAGTGTCGAGTGGATGGCGCCAGATAAGCCAAAACCCAAAATATCTCGTTTAGAGAAGTCAAAAGTGAAGACAATTTTGATTTGCTTTTACCATTCCAAAGGCATTATCCACAAAGAGTTCATTCCACCGAGCCAAACCGTTCTGTCTTGGCATTCTGGCTGTAGACTAAAAATTGCATTTTAACTTTCAACGAACCCCGTATTCTCTTGATTTGGTACCATGCGACTTTTACCTTCTCGGAAAAATGCATTTTCCGATGAAAGGAACGCGTTTTGTGGATGTAAAAGCCATCCAAAAGGTTTGTACCGACATCCTGAAGGACATTCCGGCCATCGATCTAGAACACTCATTCGACATACTTTTAGACTGTGCAAATCATTGTATTGAATCAGAAGGAGACTAATTTGAATAAAATAAATCGGTTTTGCCAAAAAACTTTTTGTTGCTCCTATTTTTAAAAAGTCCTGTTTACTTTGGAACGCACCTTGTATAGTATAAATTCCCTGATACTAACTATATTATATGAATAATTAAATAATTGTGAACGTGCTGACATGTAACTAAAATATTTGCAATTCAATATTTCTCTCTCAAAATTCTATATTCAATGTTGATAAATAATTCGCAGAACTTGTATAGTATAACACCAGATGTACATTAACTTAACAAAGGAAAGTTTTGAAAAGAAAAGATATATATATATA
>NW_019416806.1:54705-62980 GCF_000390285.2 Anoplophora glabripennis
TATATATATATATAACTGTAGCGTAAAAATCAAAAACAACACAATGATATCTGAAATAGGTACATCAGAGAACTGGAAAGTAAATATTAAATTTCTCTTTATTCAGTATTTATCTTCAAAAATTCTCAGAGTACTTGAAATAAATGCAAATTTCATCGGCAGTGTTGGCATAGTGGCGGCGTTGGCATAGTGGTGATGTTAACATAACTAACTTCACTCTTGAATTAACAGCATTATTTAGATAAGCATTTAATGTGCAAACAGAACATGTTCGCTAAAATTTTACTGACATTAAGGCAACTACATTACATTTAGTGGTCGCATGTGGAGTTAACATTAATGACCGGAGATGGTTTTGATATGCATAATTGGTGAATTCAAACAACTAAACTAAATTAAAAATAGTTTTATTTTGTTGTTTTCTAAACGTTTGAACTTCCTATAATTTCTTTTAATAGGTTATTTTATTAGATATAGGTTTAGCGCAAAATGAGTTTCCTAAATAATGCTTGATAAGTCGATTTAAAGTTTCTTAACTTGCGAAAGTAGTAGAATCTTTTATGAAGTGATCGTAAGTAGTTTAGGCCGATCAATGTCTTCATCTAAACAGTGTTTTTATCACTGAAAAAACAATTACTTTCTATTAAAGCAATCGGTTGTTTTGCATGCAGTAAGTTTACATTTATGCTAGTTACATTAAGATAAACCAGTTACATTCAATACAAGTCANTACTTACTTACTTACTTACTTACTTACTTACTTACTTACTTACTTACTTACTTACTTACTTACTTACTTACTTACTTACTTACTTACTTACTTTTAGAACTTAGAGAAACACCTTCATTTCTTGAAGGGATGTACTGATACGTTGTTGTAATATCATGAAGAATTTTTTTTAGAAGGGCACGTTCGACCAGTTTGGAAATTAGCATGTGTTGCTTCAATTTGCAAGAAAGGAGATGAACTAAAGGCTTTGGCTCACAGAACGCGGTCTGTCGCGGCGGGTAAGCGATTTATGATACCACACAGGCCGCAAAATTCTCAATCTTAGTTTCCGGTCTTACCTGTTTGTGTTCACAATGTCTAGCCCTGACAAGGAGCAAATTACACTTCTCTTTGCTCTACAAAAAAAAAAAAAAAAAACAAATGACGTTGTTGGGTGCATGCCATCAATAAGAAAAGAGGACAATATAGTGAGCCGACTCTGTATTGAACTGAAGTCGCATGTCGAGATTATGTCTTGAGGATTACATAATCTTTTAAAGCTAAATATTGCAAAATGCACCACGAAAGCTGTAAAATCTGTAAATCAGTACAAGTGAATCGCTTGTCGTCACGATCTAAGTTGGACCGTCGCGATATCAGGGTGATTGCTAAAAAGCATTTCTGTGAAACATAAAATGCCGCGACATACCGCCAAAGCTTTTAACTAATAATTGATGAGCAAATATGGCAATCCAAATAAATCCATAGAAAGTGACTCCGATATAACCTCAAAAACTTGTAACTCATATAATCCGTTAACAAATCTAAAAAACTTTCTGTGGTAATTAATTAGTACTCACGATAAGAACAAAAATGCGGCATATCGATAAAAAATCGCTTACTGTTATTTTTTTTTAACATTTAAGTTTGGATTTATCTGGTTCTGCTTGAAAATATTGTTTTTTTGTACTTAAAACTTGTGGTGGAGGCGGAAGTGTTCAGAATCGTTTTTATGTTTGTGTTAAAATGCTATATTATTGTTAATCCCCCACCTAGGCATCCTACCAAAATAGGAGATCCATTAATAACAAAACACTTTTTAATAGTAACTAATAATAAATTAAATAATAATTAAAATTTTCTAGCCCTACAAAACACGTTACACATGTACCGAGACCTCATCCTCAAGACATATTCCTCGTCATCCTCATAGTGCTCCTTTACCATTCTGACTTGCCTGTCACCTGCCTTCAACAGAATATTCGTATACCAACTCAAGTCTTCCTTTTTGTTCCCAATTTTGTCCAAACTGTTGCGCCATGAGATTTCTAATAGAAGCCTTTTCGAATGCACTGCATAACGACAATCACAGTCAAACCCCAACAGCACAACAGCTACAAACTAAAATGGCAATCTGACTAACAACACGTTAATTTCTTACCATCTGTTTAGTGTTTAGAGAACTACACAGTTATTAAGTATATTACAGGAAACTTCTTTGGAATTATTCCAAAGTATTTCTCATTTCCGATTTATATAGCAGCGTAACGCATATGAATAAGGATTTAACTTGGTTTGCTTGAAAGTTGGATTTATCCAGAGTTTTCGTGGATTTATTTACGTTTGCTCAAAACAGTAAGTTTTAAAGGTGAATTTCTGTATGATTTATCGTGATTTGGTTGAATCTGACGACCTCACTCGATAGAGTTCACACGAATTAGTCGATATCGACTTTAAAAATGCGCCAACCAAAAAGTGGATATGTCTGGATTTGCATGCTTGCTCCTCAATTATGGCCCTATAAGATTTTTTACCCCCATTTGCCAAATTATGGAATCTATAAAAAACGAATTGATGATGGGGTTTTTGTTACTAGAAAATGCCATTCGAAATCAACAGGCAGATAAACAATACCCAACCATGTCTATAAACAGAAACAACCCAGTCGATGTCAAATATTTGGTTTTCTTGAATGCCTTCGGCAGAGTACGAATGAGATAAATGTTACTTATTCCCATTTGTAAAATCTTGAATTGATGGATTGGGAACTTTTCATCTGGATAGATTTGTTTAAAGTCAGAGTGGTCTTATTTTCCGAGAAAGGTCCGTATTGAATGACATTACGCATAAGTAGCGAACATCTTTTTGAGCAGGCGATAGCAAGATAACCATAACCCTATCATTCACCATTAGTCTCTGCAACAGGATTTACCTAATGAGCATGTGGTGTAGTGAATGAGTTGTATCAGTAAATACCTCTAAAACATCTGCATCTCGACAAGAACAACTCTTTCTTATATCACTTGAACCGAAAATTGCTTAGTAAAGTATCAACACACAACGATTTATGTGTTTTAAATAAATTTAAACTGGCATGGTTACATTATATAAGTTGTGTACAACCTATTTTGATTTCGTAAAAGTTCTTTCAGGATTTCTTACAAACTTTACTCTAGTTATGTAGATCAATTCTTAAATACGCCGCTCTGGGTTGATGTCGTAAACACATTCATGATCAAAATTTGTTTTTCAACAACAAATATTTCCTTTGGATGCGTTAAATTCTCTGAACGTTTGGCCAAGCTCGCACATTTTCAACAGCGCTGTCTGCTTGTTGATCTAATTATATCTTTCAAAATTTTAAAATACAATTTTGGGAATCTATTTTTATATTCTCAACACAAGCAACAAATTCCGAGGGTACAAATTGGAATTAAAGAAAAACATTCTAAATCCAGGTAAAGAGTTTTTTCTAACGGAAATAATTTTTAATCTTGAACAATTTATTGGCATCGATTGTAATTGTTTTATCAATGAACGTTTTTAAAAATAAACTAGATATATACATATCTGTTTTCAAACTTCTATATGTAAATACTTTACACTTTGAACAGTGTATATCAAAATTAGTCAAACCGTTGATAACTATATGTATTTTATTTCATTTTTTGGGTATACCTAATAGGCCATCCTCTGCCCTAATCTATGTTGTCATATTTTTTTATAATTATCTTTAGAGTATTGAGTATATAACATTGTATCATTGCTTAATTAAATAAATTAACACATTTTTTTGCTTTTACGATCTGCTTACACGTGTTCTAATTAATTAAAGCCGTTTTAGAGCCATTACTGCTCTCACTGATAGTTCTTTCAGTCCAGTATGGCAATCCAACACGGGACTAATAAAATTTAATAAGACGCAGCGATGACTGGTCATTAGATATGTCGAGATTACCAACTTCTCCTTTTTCATGCGTTTTAAGCAACTGGCTGGTGTGTTATACGACTCATTAGGCCTGTATATCTCGCCCACGTCCCCGACCGACTCGGATGCATCGTTTCTGCAGTCAGTCTACACTTTCTAGGTAATTAAGTCGCTCAGCTAAATCCGTTTCGTCTTTAATCTTTGTCCTAAGGAGATTGATGTGCTACATTGTCGGCCGGAATAAAATTCTTATCTAGGGGTGACTTTTTACAAGTAGTCATTCCTGGGGTATGTAAAGTTAAGAAAATTCTTTAAGGATTACTGCTGCTGTGAAGGCTTAAACAAGATAAATGTTTTAAACTCTGTTTTCCTGGGCGTTTTTGTATTTGCTTTAAGTTCCTTCGCATCAATCAAACAAAAAGTTGTTGCGAAATGTTTTTGTAGGTTTCTTAATAAACTTTCCCGTAATTCACTCTGAACACCTACAACAGCGACAGTTTGTTACCAGATTTTCTTATTTTATTATACACATTTTAAAATCACAATTAAAAGTAAAACTAAATCACAACATACTCTTTTTATTTTCAGTGGATTTTTTATGTATTTCTTATTTCCCCTTAAACATTTTTCTTATTACTATAGTATATATTATTAATCATTATAATGTATCCATTTATTCTAATGGGCATATTCAGAATTTTTTTTATTTGCGTAACGGGAAGATATTGCAATTTTAAGGCTCTCTGCAAAAAATTAGAATTTTATATCGCCTACAAGTCATCCAAAAAAAAATCATTAACTGGCGCGCTGAGTACCTCTTGAACCGGCAGGTCTGACGTCACTGCATGGGAAACCGATGTCGCATACTTACGTGTGTTGTCAATCAGTCGGGTTGTAGTCGGGTTTTAGTTGCCTGATAAGTTTCAAATGAGTACTTTAAAATACTTAATTTTGTTAGGAATATGAAAGACACAGAACAGAAAAAAAATTACAAATATTGCATTATTCCCCAGTGTGAAGACGCCTAAGAAAATAATAATGTCCCCGTAACTCTGTCATGCAGATCTAAAATCGATAAACTACTAGTCTCTACTTTGGTTTATTATGTATGTAATAAATACGTTTGTATCCTCTAGAAACACTATACACTTGTGTTTTCCATTGATGATTTTTTTGTGAATATTATACAAATACCTAAGTATTTATATAAAAATACATAATAAATATTATATTATTATATTTATAAAATATTCCGTAGATTTTAGGTAGTTTCCATGGGAATGAAAATAGTAATAAGAATTTTGTATTTGATTAGGTAAATCTTTGAAACCTGTGAGAGGAACGTGTAGTCCAATTAAACGTAAAATCCTTATTCTTATTTACTATTCTTATTGTACAAAAACATCAAAACGTAACAAACGCTACAAACGTAATTTAAAGACGCTTTACACGGTATTGCGACTTAACCTTTGCATTTTCACTCCTCTCATCTCAGCACTGAGCGTGGTTTTTATTTAAAAAATCCATAACCATTAACAAACCTACTTTCTGGCAAATTAGAAGAATCTGCTTTTACGAAACTTGCTTCCATTTTTTGAATTTAATATACACAAACGCTAAAACATATTGTAGATGCAGAATCTCATCTGGAAGTAGCGCCAAGCCGGCTGACCGTCCCATGCGGTGACGTCATTGCATTGCCACGGCTGAGACAAATAATCGCATTTTAAAAATCATATAGTTTGAAAACCGCTCAACGGATTGAGTTGAAATTTTCAGGATCGTCTAATTATGAGCAATACCTTATGAATACAAAATAAAAACGTTTTTGAAAATCTGCTGACCCCATTCCTAAGGAAAGAAAACAGTTTTTTTTGTTCTCAGTAACTTTTTAAGCCATTACTGCGATACTATTTAAAACATAATCATCATAATCATGTTGATTTAAATTACTTACTGACTTGATGGATACATAGAAATTACACTACATCATAGGTTTCCCACCACGTGCTAAATATGTATAAAGCTGAAATAACAATCAGAATTAAACAGTTGCTGTATTCAGAATGATAAAATAATTTTCAGCTATCTACTAGTTATCCAATGTTATGAGTGTTAAAATTAAGATACAATTTTTTATACTCACTTCAAAGAAACTGAGGATAAGAATTAACTTATTAATTTTTTTTATATAGCACAAGATTCAAATTGTTTCTTCTTATTTAAAACTACCCAAAAAGTGTGATTTCACCTTTGACTTAATAGACGAACGGTCCACCCCTAAAAAGACGCTTAGAAAATCAAGGTCACCGACCACGAGGAGAGGCCAGGATGAAACCTTTTGTAATCGATGCATTGAGTTATTGCGAACAAAAAACCTAAGTAACATCTTTGTGTCCGAGTGGCAGGTAATTTGTTATTAACAAAAAAATTGCAAAATAAAAATATTGCAAAAAACGCTCTGCAAACAATTTTCTAAGGTAAATTGGGCAAAAATAAACACTTTTTGTCACTCGACATTTTTTCGTAGAACGCTTCCTTTTCGAGCTAGGGGCGATTTAAAGTCGAAAAATGGCTAAAAGTTGCCAACTTTAAAAATTCATATCTCAGCTCCTACCAAAACTTTCGGAACGTTCAATAGCGTAAAATGATCTTCGAGACTTATACTTTAATGTAGTATTTTTTTAAACCCGCCCCTTTTTATTAACCCGTTAAATTTGCAGTTGAATTTCGGCCGCTAGTGCCCACGCGCCACCCCTACGTATCGCTATATGTATATAGATATAGTGCTGTCGTGCATATAATCGAATAAACGCTATTAATTCATTACTTGTTACAATTTTTACTATTTAGTATTTCTAACACTCATACATATTTTCAAATTCATCAAATATTGTATATCATATAATTATTTATAAGATTAATAATATGAATATCATATTTAAATGGAAAATAATATGTATTACGTTACAAATATATTGATTTATATTTTTAACTGTATCTTCATTAATGTAGCTTCAATAATAACTATATATAACTATATTTATACCAAAAAAATATTTAGAACTAGAATATAAAATGTTATAAAAGTATACGCATAGATAGTCAACCCAAATATTAACTAACCGAGTTTTCGCGAACGTGCGCTTATGCGAAATACTTGTTATAACTTGTTTAAACAAGCGCAATGGATTAGACTGCAGTGATCGAGTGTCGCATGGATCATTAGTTTATTGTCTGGCATCAGTCAATAACAGTGAACATTTGACAAAGAATGTATAAAAAATAAATAATACATTTTCTACAATATTCATTTGTGCTGTCATAGTGCAACAATCCTTTATTAGTCTGTAAACAATCATACAACGCATGTGAATATTCAATGTTGTATAAAACTGCAGGTAAGTTTTCGAAAAATATTCTTGTGCTATTCGTTATTTAATACAATATTTATTATTCCAAATAGCTAGTATGTACACCACGATTCATCACCAATCACTATGGAAGTAAAGTAAAGGAAGTTCTTGTCCCTTTATGTCCTCCTTGATGATGTACCTCGAATGTTGAATTCTGAACACAGCAGTCATCTCATGCGAAACAAACCGTGCATGCACTGTCTTGTGGCCCAAATGTTCGGCCAGGATGCGATAAATTGATGTTTTTGAGATGCTCAATTGCAATTCCATGAATTTCAATGAAGATTTTGGCTGATCACGAATTTCTGTTGGCCCACATTTTGCTCATCATTTATGTCCTCACGACAGTTTTTAAACCAAGTATGCCACTCATGAACTCTTTCACGGGATAAACAATCATCATAAACTTGGTTCATTAATTGAAACGTTTCTGTAAAAGGTTTACAAAGTTTAAAACAAAACTTAATATACGTATTAGCTCATTTTTGAACCGACGCAATGACTAACATTAATATTATAGACGAACGGTCCACCCCTAAAAAGATGCTTAGAAAATCAAGGTCACCGACCACGAGGAGAGGCCAGGATGAAACCTTTTGTAATCGATGCATTGAGTTATTGCGAACAAAAAACCTAAGTAACATCTTTGTGTCCGAGTGGCAGGTAATTTGTTATTAACAAAAAAATTGCAAAATAAAAATATTGCAAAAAACGCTCTGCAAACAATTGTCTAAGGTAAATTGGGCCAAAATTAACACTTTTTGTCACTCGACATTTTTTCGTAGAACGCTTCCTTTTCGAGCTAGGGGCGATTTAAAGTCGAAAAATGGCTAAAAGTTGCCAACTTTAAAAATTCATATCTCAGCTCCTACCAAAGCTTTCGGAACGTTCAAAAGCGCAAAATGATCCTCGAGACTTATACTTTAATGTAGTATTTTTTTT